>NC_083605.1:1467017-1681179 GCF_029168945.1 Cannabis sativa | reverse complement strand
AACCCACTCCGACGAACTCGCAACCCATCTCAGCGCCCTTCTCTCTTCATCTCTTTCTAACTGAAAGGAAAAAAAAAACCCACCCCATGGTCCTCTCGACCATCGGACCCGGTGGGTTTTTTTTTTTCCTTTTCTTGCTAGAAAGAGATGGAAGAGAGAAGGGGGTCCGATGAGTCGGACCATGGGTCCATGGGTCCAATTGGCTCTGACCCCATCGGACCCAATGGTCCGACCATCGGACTCGGTGTTTTTTTTTTTCTTTCTGCTAGAGAAGTTGGTACGGAAGAGAAGCAGGGGCTTCGACGATGGGTCACGAGGTCGTCGCAGGCTGCGAGTTCGCTCATGGAAAGCCTGCTTGTTAAGCGGCAGCTCGGGCCGTGTGCTAACCGTGGTGGCTAAAATGGGTTGTTTTAAAGGTGTCGGGTTTTGTCTTCTGCTGGAGATGGTACGAAGCAGAGAGGAAGAGAGAGAGTTTCAAATGCATAGAGGGGTAGTTTAAGAAAATTACAAAGCTGGGTCATATATGACCAATTTTATTCTAACTTAAGATTTAGGGGAAAAAATTATTAGATAATTTAAGCAATATTAATTCAAATTTCCCTTACATATAATATTGTAAAATAGTATTCTTCTTCTTTTCTTTCTATTTTATTGATATAATCTTTAATTTTGTTATCTAAAATACACGTACAGATAAGAATGCTTATAATAATAGGTCTCTGGCCCCAAAATTCTAATGTATTTTCAAAATCTTTCACGATTTATCTCCTTTATCGAGAAGGATAAATTTTTTATTATTAGAGATTTTATTAGAATAGAAGATAAATCAAGATATATTACAAATTTATCAGAAAATAATACAACACACATAATAGGTTCTAATGGTTATATTTTTATTGTAACCATCATGGTTACGTTTTTTTTAGCCATTGGATCAGCATTAAATGGTTGTGATTAATTTGGAAATTAAATAAAATAAAAAAAAATGACCTGTAACCTGATATTAACCTGTTAATTTATTTCCTTTTAAAACTTTTAATTAAAATTAATTATATTTTAAAATTAAATTAAGTATTATTATTATTAATTAATTTGTTGCAATTTATTATTAAATAAGGATCTTTTAGCAATTTATTTTTTTATACTTAAATTATTTAAAATTTTATAGCAAAGTTTTTTATAATTTAAAATTATACACATATAATTTCATAATTTGAATTTTATTATACTTGTAATCTTAATTTTAAATTATTACGCATGACAATTATTTAATTTTTTTTATTTAGATATTTAAAAAGTAAAAATGAAATAAGTTGAAGGATTTTTTTAAAAAAAAATACGCACTTTGTTATCGATTGATTAGTTTGAGGCCTCATACTTAGTTCATTTAATTGTAACAAAATAATTAAATATTATTTAAAAATAATTAATTATTTGAAAATTTATTATAAGAAGAGAGAATTTTAATTTGTGTCAAAAGAAGTTTAATTTTTTGTAAAAAATAAATTTTTTTGTAAATATTATAATTAAATGGCTTAATTAGTTTAAAATAATCTCAAGTAAGGATTTAAATATAAATATTAATTACTAAAAAGATGTCTTGTTATAATATTTAATTAATTATTTTAAGAAAATAGTTAATTATAATTAAATAATTCTAAAAAAGGAATGTCTATTTAATTAATTATTTTAAGAAAAATAGTTAATTATAATTAATTAAATCTAAAAAAAGGAAAGTCCACCTATTAGTAACCTCGCTATTACAGTGTGCTAAAGAAAAATGTAACCATATGGTTACAATAAAAATGTAACCACTTCGAATACTCACAATTCCAACACACATATATATACACTATATAATACAATATATACAACACATGAAAGGTGTAAGAAGTAATACAACACATACGTAATATAATACATATATATATGTAAGAAGGTAAGCACATATATATATATAATACACTCTACTCACAACCTCGAGCCAGTAGATTAAAATGGGATCACTAATGACTTGAACAAGGTATTACACCTCTTTGTCCAAGAACTTATTTTCTCCTATCTCTAAGCACTAAGCGGAACTCTCTAAGTAGTAGCTTTGGGAATTATCAAGCTCGTAGATTTTCTAGAAATATACTTTTTTGATAGAAAACTTGGTTCATCTCAATATGAGCACCTTAGACCTTTTTATATAGTGTTTAGGATATAACCATTTAAAATTCAAATTCATAACGCTCTATGGATGTTTATGGACTCAAATGTAACTCATGCACACACTATAACTCTTAAAGCATTAAGAATTTTAAATTAAGATGTGTAACACCTTTTACACTCTTACAGCTCGTTTGGCGCCCTACAAGAGTCGTATTTTATTAAATAATAAAGGAAAATTTGAAAAAATATACATCAAATACCTTTACATTTTATCCCTAAACTAATACATATCACCATTGAAAAAATATGACCACTTTATCTAAAACTCAAAAATACCCCTCTTATAACTCAACCCCATCTCTCTCTCTCTCTCTCTCTCTCTCTCTCTCTCTCTCTCTCTCTCTCTCTCTCTCTCTCTCTCTCTCTCTCTCTCTCTCTCTCTCTCTCTCTCTCTCTCTCTCTCTCTCTCTCTCTCTCTCTCTCTCTCTCTCTCTCTCGACCCAAAACCCCCTCACCACCGCCCACAACGCCGACCCCTCACCATCGTCCACAATACCGCCCCCTCCCAAATCAAAACCAAGCACTTCTCTCTCACTGCCTACCGCCTACACCGACGATCCCTCTTTTCTTTGTGTGATATATGATTTGGCGAGTATTGATATGTATTGCTTTTGTAGTGGTTATAATGTATAATGCATGTGGTTTATGCGTGCACCGTGGAGCTTTTGTTACAGATTTAGGTTCGTATCCGTGGATTTGGAGAAATCGACAAACATTGGGGAAGACAATGGCCCGATGGGGGTCCGATACAGGGTCCGATAAGCCAGAAGCCGAAAAAATTTAGCCTGGGGGTCCGACGGTCCGATGTGGGTGTGTAATGCATGTGCGTGTGCCGGGAAAAAAAAATTTTATGGGTCCGATCAAGTTGATGGGACCCCCGATCGGGGTCCGATGCAATGTGGCCGAAAAAAAAAAAATCGTGGGTCCGACGGTCTCATGGGTATCTTATTTTAAAGCCTCGGGAAGCTTTCCCAAGAAAGAGAAGAAGAGAAAAGGGAGGGTAATGTAAATGGGGGTATTTTAAGTGGATATTTTAAAATATGTCATATCCCACAACATATTAAGTGTTATGTGTTTAGGGAAAAAATATTAGGTATATGTAAGTATAGAAAATCAAATTTCCGATAATAAATAACACTATGTTTGGATTAAGCAATGTATTGCATTAATTATTACGACCACATTTTTTAATACAATGTATGTTGTATTATTTAATACATAATAAATAGTCTGTATTAACTTGTATTATAATATTTACAGAGGATTTGGGGTCAACACCAATCTCCGAATTCGACCCGTAGTTGGTGTTTTGATCGAGTGTATTAAAAATATATTATAACTTTACACAATCAATTAATACAATTAGTCAATACCAAATATTGTATTAATTGTATTAAATAATACTAATACAATACAATATAATACAAACACAATCCAACACAATACAATACAATACATTACAATACGGCGTACCAAATGACCCCTTAATGTTAGTGATAATAGTGGAGATTACTCATAGTAACAAGTAACTCCTCCAAATATTGCAAAATGATGACAATTGTCATATATTTGTTACACATATTTAATATATTATTTATAAATAATATAACAAAATTTATTAGAAAAAAAATTACACATGATTTTTTTTTTAAAAAAAAGAAAATAAAATAAAAATAAATATTAAAATTAATTAAAAACAATACAAGAAAAGAAATTTTCAAAAATATTAAAAGTAATTATTAAAAATTATTTTGTAGGGTACAAATAGAATTTCTACAATAAATTATAAAATAAATAAATAATATGTCTTTATTTGTGTGACAAATCCAATTGTACATAGATAGAAATCAACCTATCTAGTACAACAAAACCCAACAAATCTGAATATAATTAAATAAATAATTATTATCTTCTAACCCAATTTTTAAACTTCAATTAAAATACAAATTTTTAAAAATTAATTATTATCTACCATTTTCAAGATGAATTTCATCAGAATTAGCCAACTGAACAACCCATCTAGGCTTAAAGACCTCATTTCCTGAAAAATTCCTACTCAATAACAAGTTATTAACCCTCCGTTCTTCTCTCTGGGTTTAAGAATAACACTATTCTCTCTATGGATAAGCTTCAAGAAGAAATTCTTAATTCTCTCTTGATTGCACACGTGGAGTTGTTTCTTCAGTACATATTAAGAAAAAAACACAAATCCGAACCAACCAGGCTCACCGCAACATGACAAGAATACCCCTGCCGAGATATTCAACCCAAATCTCTCATAAACGATTCTCTTCCATATCAATTTCTCTCTTCCTCGAAACTATTACATCTCATCAAACTTCTCATATCGACCCAACAAAACAAAACAACCGTTACTCTTCAAACACTTAATCCCAAAGACTTTTAAGTGCCCGAGACGAGAATTTCCTTTCCTCTTCTCAATCTCTCTTCCCCGTTCTTTCTCACGTATTTTTTTCATGAATTTCTCGTCCGATAACATACGAGATAATGTGTACCGAGTTCAGACGAGATGAGTCCGAAACTCGACATTTTCGTGCGTCACTCGAGATGATATTTTCTCGTTTTGTGAATATATCATTCCTAATTTCGAACTCGGTATTCCTAAATCTTTCGAGACCGTACACAATGTGGACACGTGTCTCTAGTGATGATGACGTGTCGTCGTTGACTTCTTGTGTACGGTCGTTGACTACTTCGCTAAGTGCCGGTGAAATTTGATTCGTCGAAAATCAGTGCCCGAATATATTTCGTCGCCGACTATGTGGACCCCTTTCGCTAAGGCGAAATCTCCAGTGAGGAGTTCCGAGTTCGGTCGCGGCTTCCGACATTTGTGGTTGTACCCAATGGATTTGATGGGTTTGTTATGAGGGATTCCTTTCGACTTTTAGGTCAAGCTGGGGCTTGGTCGTAGGCTCTGTTCTGAAGTTGATGATGAAGTGATTTTGAAATCATTTGAGCTTGAACAATGGATTGGAACTATTTCTACTCCTGTTCTCCACTTTAAATCTCTGTCGAATCTGAAAAAAAGAAAAAAATATTAAAAAAATTAATTAAAAAAGTAAGTTAGTTTACGCTTAATTGGATCCTTAATTTTTATATTGAGGTGTTACACATTTTAAGAGAAATGCTTAAAAGTACTCCTTGTGCGGTAATATAATTTCAATGTTATAGGCACTAGTGCTATTCAATAATAATACTCATATATTAGTTGATAATTATTATTGAAAAATTGTTAGTTACTTGTAATGTACGTTAATTGACCATAGTGTTGAAAACCCTAATAATAATAATAATAATAATAATAATAAAGGTTATTTGTGGCAAGATTCTTTTATGTTTTTTATTTTTTATACTTAATTTCTTTATTTTTTTTAGCAAAACTTTCTTATGTTTATTCTTTTTATTTATAAATTTGAGGTATTAGTTTGATATCACTATTAAATACCAACTAGATTACTATCTGTATTGATTTCAAAGTTTCACTTTAGCGTATACATAAGTGTACACAACGGTGATCCAGTTGGTTTTTAACAGTTTAACTGACGCTTCAAATTTACAAAAAAAAAAGTAAACTAATCAAAGAGATTTTGCCAAAAAAAAAAAAAATTAAGTGTATAAAAATTAAAACATAAAAAAATTTTCCCTATTAATTACTCTAATATAATAATAAAATCAGGTACCAAAAATAAAAATATTTATCCAATTTCTACTACTACTTTTTCTTCTTCTTCATTTTTTTTTTTTTGAATAAGATAATTATTTGATCACTACAAAATATGTAAGTGTGTAAGAGTTTCTTAAAATTGTGATAAATAATCAATTGAAATTTGGTTCACAAAAACAATATTAGTGATGATATATACAAATTAATGCACGTAGGAATTGTATCAGAATTACGAAATGACACGTAAAATCTAATTAATTGGCTTATATTATTAATTTGTGATTTTGTTACGTGATATAATTTTGTCACGTATTTTCTTATTAATATATATCTAAATAATAAAATGTAATAATATTAAATAATATTAATTAATGAATTAATCATACCCTGGATAATAAGGAACAGGAAGAAGAAAAGCATCACCAGGGTCAGCAAGGCAAAACATTAGGGTTTCATTTGCAGAAGTTGCACCAGCTGTTAGAACAATCTTATCACTTTCAAACTTCACTTTGTTACCTCTTAATTTACCCATCAATTCTGCCATTTCCTGTAAAAATCAATACTAATCAATTTATCTCCTTACAAATACTACAACATTTAATTTAGATCACATTACTTAAAGTAATTATTTTTGTTATAATGTATATATATATTAGGAATGACATGTCTCAATCTAATAATAATTTGTATTTAAATACTATTTTTAGTGATTAAAAGTGATATTTAATCATAAAATATTTAAATTGTAATTGAAAAATGGGATATTTATGGTAAAAATTAATCCTTATGTAATTCACTTTTGTTGCACTTAAATACCTATATATGCAAATTTTTTGGCGACGAAAATTCCAATGTATAGTTTATTTTGTTACATTTAAATCTTTATGTAATTCATATATTTGGTTGTAAAAAATCGTTATACATGTTAATTTGATGCAACATTAATTCATAATTAGTTAAGAGACTAATATTATAACAAAATGACTATAAATAGATTTTTACTGCTAAAAAAATTACATAAATATGTAAGTGCAATAAAAGTACTGAACTACACAAGAATTTTCGCCACTAAAAAAATTATATAAAAGTATATAAGTGTCGCAAAATATAGAAATTTTTGCCCTAAATTTCTTTTAAAAATAATCACTAGGTAACATTTTTAATAGTGTGCGCTTGATACACACTTACGACGAGTTCGGGAACACTTTCATGAGGAACGACAAACGTCATTCTTGATGACCTTGAGCATTGCTCTTGACATATGCTAATAATGCATGTGGTGCCTAACACTTTTTATAAATGCGGACAGCAGCGACGATTTGAGACATTAATATTTTCTAATTTTTTTTTAAAGTTATATAAGCTTTAATATTTAATTACACCAATAGCGATATGAAATAAAAAATGATACTAAGACGAATAATATACCTTTTAATATTTTTCAAATTATTAATTACTTACATTTTTGAAAGAAGGCAAGCCATGGTAGTCTTGGAAAAGAGCAAGCTCTTTAAAAAGAGATTGACCATTAGTACTACTCCTTAACCCAAGTGCATCTGGATTCTCACCAAGCCATTTCTCAAGAAGATCAAAACAAAGCTGAAATAATAATAGTAATAATTTCAATCAAATTATTAATTAATACACTAATTAATTAAAGAGTACGTGTAAAATTATTCCAATTATTATAAGGACAGCCACCAAACAAACATAAGTAGAGAATTTTGTCAATTCAAGCAAATTAATCCATTAATTAATGTCAAACAATCAATTTTATTGCTTTAATTAATTATATGACTATGACAGCTGATACACATTTTTTTAATTATTATTTTACATAATTAATCAACTTTTTTTTAGAATAAAAATAAGCAACTTCATTAATATAAATCATCCAAAACTAAGAATGAAAATTCCATTAAAAATACAATCGACAACAAAAATAGAAAATTTACGCTAAAGCATGCAACTTTATTTGCAGACCGATTAACTATATAATCTTAAATATATTTATATATTATTATTATACCTGATTTTCAGCAAGACCCATCTGAATAATTCCATTGGGGGTTGTGGAATTTCCATCATAGGGATTCTTTTCATATTCCATCCATCCCATGAAGTAAGATGAATCTTGCCCATGTGAATCACTACTAATCTTCTTAGAACAACATTTTCTTCAATCAGCCATAATATTTATATTTATATATATATATATATGATATGATATAGAGCTAATATGATAGAGAGAGAGAGAGAAGAGAGAGTTTGTGAGGGTTTTATTTTGAGTTGTGGAAACCATTTGTTGTACTCTTATTTATATAGAAAGTCATCAACTATGAATTGAGGTGCATGTGTGTCTACTTTGACTAAGTTCATCTCTAATATTATCTACCTTTTATTTATTTATTTATTTTTAAAAAAATCTATTATATATGTATTATTTCAATATATATTAATTAATTGGTTCATAAATCTTTGTTTCCTACCTAATAAATATGTGCACGAATATATATTTATTAATTTTCTAATATAGTAAAGTTGTTTGTTATTATTAATTATTAAATACCAAAAATGTTTTTATATAAATAGTCAAATCATTCACTATGCTCAGTCTCCAAGTACTTCATGGGATTAATTTTTTGTCTTAATTAATTTTTGCAATTTTATATATTAACTAATAAGTTTATTAATTTGTTTTGTTCTTCACTTCATCATCATAAATAAATATAATAAATTCATATAGAAATAAATTCAAAAATTAAAAAAAAAAAAAATTAGAGAAAGTGAGTCCCCACTTTCATATATATACGTAGCAATAATAATGCATGGCTGTGTACAGCTATATATATAATGTATATATATATATAGATATATAGATATAGAGATATAGATATATATGTAGTTGACACATCAAAAAGAGCACCGACATAGTGACACCATTTCTTGATCTGATTTTTAAAATGGAATCTCTTCTATACTCTCATCTCGTGTACTAAAAACAAATTAATATTTAATTAATTATCTCTTATATTAATCATTACTAATAATAATACATATATAGAGTTATTAATATTATTACAATTCTATAATTACTAATATTACCAAACACAATAATTTCTCATAATTTACTATTAATTATTAGTTATTTTACGTAATTTTACTATTATTTATAGGTAGAGATATACAATATACAATGTAATATATATTTAATATTTATTGTAAAAAAAGTTACATATTATTTTATCTTTAACAGCATAAAAAAAAATTCTTACCAAAGAATAATGTCGTTGAAAATGAAAAACAATGGCACTGATATATATATATATGATAAGATTTTATTTTGATATATATATATATATATATATCAAGATTAGTCAAAACTGTTTGGTAATGTTTACGTATTTAAATAATCTAATAATAGGACAAAAGAATATATATATATAATTAGTGAAATTACTTGGAAATTTCTTTAGAATTAATTAAAAAACCGAATTTTTAAATAAATTATAAGAAATTCATGTGATAATATACTTATGGTTTTGTGTGATCAATTTTATTTTATTTTTTCTACACTAAAAAAATGTTTTTTTTTTTTTTAACTATTTAAGATTAATATAATGATTTATCTAAATTAAGATTTTTTTTTTGTTCTCTCAATTATTAGTTGGTGCAAAAGTTGTACAATAATTAGAGACTTTAACTTTGAGAAGTGGATATGAAACTGTCAAAAAGAATATAATATATGTTCATGTTGGAACATCATTATGTTTATGAAAAACTAATTTGAAGGTAAAATGAATCGATCAATTATGCATACACAATATAATTATTCATATTCTATTATATAAGTAAAAAAAAAAAACATAATCATTGATGTATGTTTTGTCTCAATTTAATTTTTACAGACAATTAGACAATTGAATATAATAAAGGAGAAAAATATACTACATCCAATTATATATAATTTTCTTTTACAATTTTTTATATGCTTTTTGTAAAATTTTAAATAGTTTAAGTTGTCAAAATAAGTTCCGAGCATAATTAATTTTATGCACAAATTTGTTGCTGGAAATTTAAATTATTTAGATTTTTTTTTTTTTAAAAAAAAAAACTTGCAGAAAACTTGTGACTACTATAGATATAAAAAATAAAACAAAATAAGAATCATATATAACTTATCTGTATGTGTAAAAATGTATAACTTATATATATGAACCCAACTATATGAATATATCTATATATAAATGATCACTTAATAATTACATTAAAATTACAACTATGATATGTTACATTCTTTTTATAAACTGATATATATAATAATAGGTTGCCAAGTTATTATTTTTTTAAAAAATATATATATTTAGAACTAAATTAATTATAATTAATCATATTTAATAAAAACTAATTAGCAATTATTATTAAAATATTTTAAAATAAAATTAATCGTAATTAATATTAAAAAAAAAACAAAATATATTAATAAATGAAATAAAATCAGGTTACAAATAATTTATTAACTATTTTTAGTTAAGTTTTAGAATTAATCGGAACAATTTAATAATTATCTAATAATTAAAAGTAATATACTCATTATAGATAGATTAGGCCTGTGCTTAGGACTTACATTTTTCAAGACTCAAAATAAAAATTAAAATGTTTCATTAGGCCTTTATTTAATAAAAATTAAGTAGATTATACAACAAATATTCACAATTATGTTCGTTATATTATGCATAATATTATTTTCAATATATTTTTTTTTGTATATATTTCTAAAAGTGAGGGTCTTGAAATTTAAATAGTCTTAGACTTATATATTTTCTACTCTAGTAGTACTCATCATGGTTATGTATATAGTATAAATTATTTTTTTTTTCTATAAATATATATATATTAATTTTATATATTATATAAATATATTTTTTGATATAATGTAAAAAAAAAGATTTTTTTTCTTAAATTAAGTAGTAGAATTAAATACAAAAATTTTAATTTTTCTTTTATTATCAAATATTAGATTAAAAATTCTTTTTTAAAAATTAATATTTTTAAAATATTACCTATTTAAAAGTCCCCATATTCCCTTTCAAAGAAAAAAAAAAAAAGTCCCCATATTACCTATTTAAAAAATAATCCATATATATAGTTTTGAAAGGGAGAGTCCACGCTTACTATTATAGTAATAATATATATAGTCCAATTAATTAAAGTCAGAAGTGAAAAAAGAATATTATTTTATATATTAACTTAATAATATATTTCACATATGAAACATGACAGCACTTAGAAAAAATTACAATTGATTGGTGACCTGTCTACCTTTGAGACATTCCTAAGCTCTTTCAATCTCCTTATTCCTCGGCTCATGCCCTCAATTTTGGTGGGATGATTAAGACACATGAGAATGGTAAGATTGTGATCTGCTCTATCTTAAAATTAATTGATAATAAGAAGATGGTATTATGACTTTTATATATGCTATAATCTTTTCACATATTAATAATGTGATTCTCTAATAATCTCTCTTAAGATGGTATTTATTTTTTACTTACCAATTTCAAATAACTCAATTACAAACGACTTTTTTAGCTCACAAAAAATCTTCTGAGTTGATTATAAATTGACGCTAGCTTCTGTGTCAAGCTTCGGTTAATGATGCACAAGAGTTTTTTTTTTCTTAAGAATATGATATTTGTATTAAAAAAGTCTTGGAGGCGAGTTACAAATGAGAGGAGTTTCTTCCAGCTAAAAAACTCATCGTCTAGCTAACAAGGGCATGCTTAACCAATTAATGACATGTAATATTAAAATTACTACTAACATGAGAAAGAAATGACTCTGAAAGCTTAAATAAATAACACCTTAATGTCGAAAAAAATAACTCCTAGCTCATTATTAAATACATTAGAATTATCTCAAAAAGCTCATAACTAACGATAAAGAATAAAATAATAGCATTAACATGTAGTTTACATAGAACAAGCCCAGCTACCAATTTCATCAACAAACATCTTATCAAAGCCTTTTTTTTAGAATCTCCGATGCATATAAGACGACATCTTTGAAAGAGATATCTTCCCTTCGACATAATAGGAAAGTAAAGTCAAATAACTTCCATATTAATTTCTTGTGAAAAGAAACACCATAAAACTGCATCAGCATTATGAACTTAAACCTAACCCTAATGTATATCTCTTTTACCCATTAGTTTTTGAATTCGGCTAAATCCCACATTTATGGCAACAGTGAAAAAAATTTTAATCAATTTTTAATCGATGGAGTAGACTATTTTTTGTAGTACATTGAATTCTATAACCAACAATAAATTTTCCCATTAAAATTTCCCTTCAGTTAATCGACGAAAAATATTCATTTAGTAATTACACTAATAATAATATAACACTTTTATAAAAGTACTAAAAAGTATTTTTTAACATTTTCCTATATGTTATTTAATATTACCGTTGTCTAATACCACCTAAACGCGATTTACGCTCTATAATTGATCACTAATATTTTGTTTAAAAGTTGGCTATATTAAATTATATAAAATTAAATAAAATATTAAGTTAAATATTAAGGTATGATAAAGTAAAAGGGGCGAAACCATAGAAAGGTCCCAATTTTTATAACCTCAAACAATAATGTCGGCCACGTACTCTTTATTTGTCTCACCTTTCCTTCCCATATATAATCTTTTTCTTTGTTCACTTTTTCCTCTTAATTAATTAATTACATAATTTTATATATTTACATGATATTATTATACATATATCTATATATATATCACTTTCTACTATACCTAATGGAGACTTATAATTATAAGAGGATCAACAAATTTATATATAATTACGTGCATTTTATTAAAAGGGCTCAATGAAGACTTGAAGCTGAAACATTATATGGACATATAACTAAAGGTGGATTTGTTGGATATTTGTTAAAATTCCCTAAGCTAAAAGTAGACATATTTAACTGGTTTACGACCGTTTGGTCTTGAACTGGTACCATTTACTAGATTATGAGTGGCGCTTTAACAATTGTTCTTAGGGGTGTTCATTAAACCGTTCAAACTGCTCACACCGTCCGCACACTTAATTAAAAAAATATAGTTTGAAATTCTTTGCGGCGGTCGCGGCTTGAATTTTTCTTAAACCGCGCGGTTTGCGCTTTGAATTGTTAATATGCGGTTCAAACTGCACCGCACCACACATTATAAAAATACTAATTTTTATATTTATTTAAGTCCAATATGTGAATGTTCAACTCAAAGGCCAATAATTATTGTATTGTTGAATTTTTTTCTTATATTTATTTTCAATTGTTATGGTATTTTTGACAAGTGTTGCTTAAGTTTTGTTGTATTTGTGATAGTTTAATTATTTGGTGATAGCTTAAATCGTCAAAACCACACCGCACTGCACCATTTTTTGTGGTGCGCTTTTGCGGTTTTTTAGTTTCGCTGCGAATGCGGTTTGGAAAATTAGAAAAATCGCTAGTACGAGTTGGTTTAAAAAAATAATCAAAAACCATACCGCGAACACCGCTCTACACAATTACCTTTAATTAATTCAAATTGCGTATAAAAAGATTCCTAAACTATTTAGAAAGACAACTTATCACCGTAAACTCGAGCATGTTTGGTATTATTTTCTCGTTTTTTGTTTTCAAAAAATTGTTTTTAGAAATGAGAACAAAAAAATAGTTTTTGAAGTTTTTAAACATAAGTCATGTTTGGCTAGTGTTTTTTAAAAACAATATTGACCAAAAGTAAATTAGTTTTTAAAAAAGAAAACAACATTTTTTTTTCAAAATTCTTAGAGCATGTTTGATATTGTTTTCTATTTTTTTGTTTTAAAAAATTGTTTTTAGAAATGAGAACAAAATATAGTTTTTGAAGTTTTTAAAACACAAATCACGTTTGGCTAGTGATTTTTAAAAACAATATTGATCAAAAGTGAATTGGTTTTTAAAACAGAAAACAACATTTTGTTGTTTTCAAAATTCTTGGTTTTTGTAACTTTATTTTCTGAAAACTGTTTTTAAAAAATAAGGCCAAACAAGCCAAATTGTTTTTAAAAATAATTTTCTGTTTTTAAAAACAAAAAACAGTTTTTTAGTTATGATGCCAAACATGCACTTATTTTTTGTAACTTTGTTTTCTGAAAACTGCTTTAAAAAAACAAGGCCAAACAAGCCAAATTGTTTTCAAGAAATAATTTTCTATTTTTAAAAACAAGAAACAGTTTTTTAATTATGATGTCAAACACTCAATCTCTCTCATCCTCTCTCTCTAATCCTAAGTTGTTTGCAAATATTAGTGTAAATCACCATATACTTTTTGTTTGTAATTAAAGATTGTGTAATCACACATTGAACTAATGACATATTTACTAATAAGTAATGGGAATCAATAGTAAGGTAATCATTCTCTTACATTTGTTTACTTGCATTATTAAAATTAGGAAAGGGAGAAGTTGATTAAATAAGGGAGAAAAGAAAGGGAGAACTTCTCCCACCAATTTTGTAAGGAATACCATTAAGGGTAATGAATTTTTCTTATTTTTATTTTATTTTTTAATATTAAATATATAATGACAATTTTGTCCTTTAAAATATGTCTTGCAAAATAACTACCATATAATATAGTTTAACTCAAAAGGGCAATTTAGTCAATTTAAGCATTCCGATTACGTTTCCTAATAAAGTAAACAAGATAAATCACAACTATTCCATTTCTAAAAAATTTTAGTAAACAATATATTACAAATATTGATTCCGATTATTTTTCATTTATTCCGTTACATTTCTCCATTAATTTATTCGATTACGATTACTGTATAGTAAACGTGCCATAAGTACTAACCATGTTGATCATGGATCATCAAAACCTCGTAAAAGTTATGTGTTGTACTTGTTCATTTTACTTTAATTAGTTTTTTGCTGCATTATTAAATTTTGTTATTAGTTGGTGATTTGTTTGTTTTGTTGTATTTTTGTATCACAACAATAAAGATAAAAACCTTAATTAATTTGGCAAATATATATAGCTGTGCACTTATTATTATTATTATTATAGAAAAGTGGTAGGCGTACACGTACAATAAGTAGTACGTACTAGTTAGTACTCTTTATAATTAATAAATAACAATAATTATAAATGTGTTCGATTCGATCTATCACTCCTTTTCTTTCATTTATTGTCGGCCTCACCACCAAAATATGCATATATATTTTGGACATTTTCTTTTTCTTTTTCTCTTTGATATATATATGATCATTATACATACCAGATCGATATATAGGCAAATATTTATTTTGACAAAAGTTTCAAAATTAATTGAAGAAGTTAACAACAACCACACACATTTTGAAAATATATCTATATTTCTAAATATATATATATAAAAAAATTAATTAAAATCCTATCACCGATTTAGATTTGGAAGTGTGATATAAATAATTAATATTGAAAATCCAATCTATGAAAAGAGAGAAGGATTATATATATAAATATAAATATAAATTATAAACTATTGAGTGAATTAGAGAAGCAAACATATATGTAAAACTTATTAATTACTTATTAAATACTACGTACGTACGTGCATATAAGTATATGCATATAATAATTAATATACGTAAGATGTGTTATATATAATTTTTTTAAGAAACAATTTTATTCATATCGATCTGTAATTTATTCGGGATATTTCTTTATTGAAAACACAACTAGAATTAGAATTAAAAAAAACAAACCAACTATTTGGTTCCAATGATTCTCGAATCGATCGTTTTACAAAAAAAAAAAAATAAATAAAGTTAGATAAAAAAAATTGTAATTTTACTGTTATATCCTTAAGAATACTTATATTATTCAGTTTACTGCACTGCTCAAAAGACAAAATATAGTAGATATGTTCTAGCAAGTTATTCAACCACTCTTATCACTACAAAAAATCTTACTTTTAGTTGTAATATAAAACTTGTAACTAAAAGTAAAAATATTGTGACTAATTATAAACTCATATATTAGTCACGAAAATTACAATTTGTTGTGACTAAATGTATTTTCGGTCACAATACTTGATGTGAGTAAAACTAAATTAGTGAAAACTTGTATCTAAATACTATGTTTTAATCACAAGTAACTTTTTATTGTGACTGAAATTCACATTTAGTGACAAAAAATTTAGGTTATTATAGATTTATGTTATGACTAAAAAATTGTCTCTAAAAGTATCTTTATTTTAGTGTTAGCTTGAGCATTTAACTATAAGGTACGTAATTACACCAATCCTTTCAGTCGTAGATAACTTATTTTTACCAAGCACTAACAACAATTTGATGGCGAGACATCGACAAACAAAAAGACAAACCAATAGTAAAATAAAATATAATAAAATCATGTCACAGAGACAAAACTAATCCCAGTAACCTAAACAAAAAACACTCAAAACTATACCATAAAAACAAGACTAATTGTATGTAGTAGCAAAACCACAGATTCCAAATAAGCCACAATTAAGCTTTGGGAGGATCGGCGGGCCTATACGGAGAAAAAAACAACCTCGCGGGTGGCTAAAAATTTAGAAAAATAAGAGAAACCCTAACAAACAATATAAAATATTTTAGTAGTGTCTTGGTTTTAGAATATAAAGCTAAAGCCGTATTTATATATAATTTTAATTAGTTCTAATTAAAGTGTATTATTCTTTTCACTACACTTGGAATTAACATATATTTATGGAAACAATTAAGGAAACTACTCATTATATCTACTTTTCGCCTTGCTTTCCTAATAAGAATCTCTTATCCGTTTCTCCTTCCATTAATATATAAATAAAATATATGTATTAATAATATTTGTATATAATCAATTAATTAAATATAGCTATAAATATATAAAAAAGAAAATAAGGGATAATTAATTAGCTAGGGTTTATAGAGTGACAAAATAAAATTATATTAAAGAATAATAGAATTTCATTCTTCCTCGAACCAACCCCCCAAAGCCTTAATAATGGTCAACTCAATGAGTGTACAAATGTAATAAATAAGAGAAATTAATGCTAACACTCATGGTGCTTATGATTCTGGTGAGATATAATATTATTATTAGTGCAATTTAATATAAAATTTTGCTTATTACATTTTAATAAAATTATAGAAAATTGTTAATAAAATATATATGACAATATCTTATAGTAGTGTTAGGTATCTTGTTGTCTATAAATATTTAATATATATACATAAAGGGCTCGTTTGGAACGCCGTATTAGGTCGTATTGTATTGTATTGTATTATATTAAATTGGATTATATATCATATTTTTATATAATACTATCTTAAACTTTAATTTATATTAAAATATTATATATTTATAAGGTGTCCATAAAAGTTAATACTACATATAGTTTTACATAAAAATATTGCATAAAATACAATTCAATATAATACAATACAATACAATACGACCTAATACGGCGTTCCAAACGAGCCCAAAGAGTATTGTTATTGAGAACTATTGGTGCCTAGCACCTTTTAGAAGCGCGTCCTGTGATTGGTTAGTTAGCGATATTCTCTATAATATTATTATATTAAATTATGTGATACCCGACATACTTAATAGCACCAATAACGAAATATGACAAGAACAAAAAAAAAGAGAAATACTAAAAGGCACTATTTAGCGTTTTCCTACGCGTTAATATTGCTACGTTGGGAACTATCGAGTCACATATAATTTAATGTAATAACTTTTAAGAAGTATTATTAGTCAATCGAAAAACGACACGTCTAGAAGATACTAGACACCACTGATACCCTATAACAACAGGGTTAGATAGTACCTTTTCTATTTCTCATACATAAATTATAATGAGATTATTAATTCATGCATGCATACGTGTGGGCTTTAATTATTATTAATTGTGTTTGGTTGATTCCTATATAAATATATATATATACCCCATCTCTTGAGTCCTTGACTATGATATATGACCAATAACATTAATTAATTAATTATATATAGAGAGAGAGAGTAATATCTCCCATCAGAACAACTCACTTTGTCTATCTTAAAAAACTGTACGTTCAAATTATTCAATCTCATTACATTAATTTAGATAACATGCATTTAATAAATAAATTAACAAACCAAATTTCCATTATTCTAAATTAATTTATATATCATCAATCATCTGTAATATATATTTATTTTTATTCATATTTTAATTGAAAAAGAGCACTTACACATTATATAGACTATATATGAGAATTAAAATATGATATATTATTCAGTGTAAATTAGAGAGAAATGCCAATACATAGTCATATAAATATATATATTGTGTAATATATACATATATATTAATTGCTCAATTAATTAAGCTTGATCTTTTAAATAAATGTATATATATAATAGATCAACATCGTACGGTTGTCTTTCACGCGAGAAGGAGAAGGATCAGTTGGTGTAGTGTATTATTAATTTGTGAATAAATTAATTAATTATTTTATAAAGTCAATTTATTTATTATTATTATTATTATTATATTTATTTAGTATTATTATTATTATTATTATTATTATTATATTTATTTAGTGAATCTCTGGAGCGTCATTCTCCGCGTTTTAGAGTATACTCTGGTGTTGAGTACAGCAAGAAATATTTTTAAATTAATCATCAATTTTAAATTAAATTATATGATAATATTATATATCTAATTAATATATATAATTATATTAATTTCAAGAATATTCAATATACTATGACAGTTAGCACACGAGTGCATGCAGTTTATATTAATTATATATATTATTGTATTATAATATATAAAACTATATGTATATATTAATTATATACATTATTGTATTTTAGTATATTTTAAATCTATATATTTTTTCATGCCGATTTTGTTAGCTCAGGGGATGTATTTTCTTTAATTACTCCACAATAATCAGATTAATATTTAGTGATATCAAATTATTTATTAATCATTAGAAATATAAATACATCAAATAAAGTCTAAAATACATTACATGTAATATATAGATAAAACAATTGCAGTTATATATATATATATGTAATATATAATAAGGAGATTATGATCAATATATATATAATTTTTCCTACAAAAAAGTTAAAATATAAAATTGATTATCTATATATAAAAATAAAGATACTCATTTGAGCACAAAATATATTACAAAAAACTGTTACATTGGTGACAATTTTTTAATAACAACATAATTTTTTTTGTGACTTTTATTAGTCACACACTACTACAAGAAACGGCCTTTTATCCCGGTTTTTAAGGCTTTTTATCCCAGTTTTCGCTTAAAATGAAAACCGGGATGTATGCCAGATGGGATAAAAAGTATTTAAAAAACCGGATAAAAGGGGTACTTTTTATCCCGGTTTTTTCATGAAAACCGGATAAAAAGTACCATTTTATCCCGGTTTTTAGAGAAAAGTGGGATAAAATGGTACTTTTTATCCCACTTTTGATGAAAAACTGGGATAAAAGGTACCCTTTTATCCCACTTTTTATGAAAAAAATTGGGATAAAATGGTACCTTTTATCCTATTTTTTTAAATAAAAAGTCACCTTAATTTTGATCCCATTTTTATAAATGTATAGGTTTTTTTTATTTTAATTTTATTATATTTCATTTCATTCATTTTTTTTAATCACCAATAAATATAATTTTTATTTTTATAATTATATAGAGTATGTATAAAAAAACTTAATTAAAAATAATTAATTAATATCATTTTTAATAACAACAATAATAATTGGTAAGTTCAATTCTAAATAAAACGTTACATATTATGCATAAATCTCTAAAAAAACTACACATAGTGTCTAAATAAATACAATAAAATGCTACTAATTAATTTTTATATGTCAAGGGAAGCAATTGACTTAACCACTGTTGACGAAGCGGTAAGATCATACAACTCTTCCCGATGTCATTGCTATAATCAACATCCAATGCTTGCTGAAAAAAGTAACAATATTATATCAATATAAAATAAATATTATAGCGAAAGTGAAAAAGATGTGTGATTCTTACCTTATGTTCCATGGTATAAAAAAATATTATCCTACTTGAGTCATAGTGTTTAACCACATTGATAATTGATTGATGGCTATCACCTTGTCTTGCTCATTATTATAACTAAGAAGCTCGACATCATAAAACTTGTATAACTCTTTTTGTCTTTGATTTAAATTTTTCCAAATGCATTTGTTTTAAAAAATGAAATAGAGTCCTAAAAAAATGGGCAGAGTTTCCTCTATTTCCATAACATTCATGAAATTTTTTTAAGTACATAGCAATACAACAAATGGGTAGAGTTTTTCCTTATATCTCCACACAGTCAATAAAACCCAGTATCTACTTCACTACGGATGAAAATTTAAGATATTCAATCTCCACTAACATAATATATATGATATATTAGTCAAAGTTAATTTGTCATCTGCAAGAGATACAAGGACACCGAATTTTTTCAGGATCGCTACAATTCTTTAGGGCAAACTGTAAAAAGTTTTTAAATCCTTCTAGGAATTGTGGGATTTTTCTCTTCTCTTCCATCTATGACTTATCCATTTTAAAAATAAAAATAAAATTCATAATAAACAAGATTGAAAAAAAAAACTTAAGAGTTGCAAGAAAAATTCTAAGCATGCTTAGTAATTAAATATTAAAAAACATGTTATTTAAGAATCCAAAAAAAAAAATTGGCCAGAGTTTCCCCTATTTTTACAATATTTTCTAATTTAATAACTCTCTAACAATGCACACAAGTAAATGGGATAACAAGAAAAAATAATTAAAAAAGTATTTAACAATATAATAATTGCCACCCATCCGACCACAAGACATTTATATCGCAGAACCTACTTCACTACTATGGATGAATATCTAATATATTCAAACTCCTCTAATAGCTTTATAATTAGTAAAAATTTGTTGGTCAATAATGTACCTTTAACTAGCAATCAATGATCACCGATATTTTGATTCATTTTCTAATAACAATCCACAACCTACAATATTAAATACAATTAAAAAAAGTTCAAATTAAAATTAAGTGAGAATAGTAACAATTAACTAATAAATATATAATTTATAATTTTGTTTGAAGTGTTATTAGATTGTTGGAATATAAAATTTGTTAATTAGCAATCATAATAATAATAAAAAAAAATGAATTGAATGATAAAGTTAATTAAAAGGATACACATTGTCTTAGAAAGGAAAAATAAAATAAAAAAGAAAAATGTACATGAAATTACATACTAATTTGTCTTAGGAGATATAGGCTCTTATATTACTTAAAATTTACCAAATTTGTGTGCATGGTAAATTAAAAACCTCAACATTAAAAATAATATTAGAATAAATTAGTTAATAAATAGACAAAATTAAAAATAGATTTATTTTTTCTCTCTCTCAAAATGCATATCAATAAATATTTTCAATCATCTTCTTTATTAATTTTAACACCTCATCAATCTTTACAAACCTAATAAACAATATTAGTATATTATTAACTAATTGTTACAATAATTGTTCTTAAGTCTCTTTAGTGCCATGTAATTACTTTTTTAAAGCATATACAATGCCATTGCCATGTAAATAATTATTTTGACACAACAAATTTCGTTTAGATACACATTTATAAGATATATAAAAGACCTATTTGCCCCTAGTAGAAATGTTTATTTTTGTCATAGCAAATTTTACCATTTCATAAAAATTCTATCAATAACTCATTCAAATATTATAAAAATCAAATCTTTAAGAGCTAGAAAGGTAAAAAAAATGATACATAATAAATAATCCCTAAACTATAAGACATTATTAACAAAAAAAAAAAAAATCAGATTTTATATTTTCTTTGAACCTTAAAAAATGGTGGATAAAAATACAAAATAGGGAAAAATAACAAAGAAAAAAAGTATACCTTTAACCATTTGATCGCCTATCGGGTTTGGGCGATTCTCGTATGGGCGAGATCAAGACTATTGTTGGGTGTGTTGGGCGAGGGTTTCTGGGTTTAGGTGAGGGTTTCGGTTTGGGAGGGTTTCGCCGAGGTTATATAGCGTAAATATATGTGTTCGCGAGATAAAAGTGTTTTTATTAGGGAAACACTTTTTATCCCGGTTATTTAGTTAAAAACCGGATAAAAGGTTTCCCTAAAAATTTTAATCTCCGTTTGGCTAACCCATAAAAATCGAATCTTGAACTTATTTTTTTTACCTTTGATATTTTTTTTAAAACTTTCTACCAAACAAAAGGCCCTTGTCTAAAAATTTTTTTAATCTAAAAGTGGGATAAAAAGTCTCAATATATCTTTTATCCCATTTTTTATTTTTGTTAACTAAAAAAGTGGGATAAAAGGTCCCTTTTCTTGTAGTGACAATAAAATATTACTTGTGACTAAAACATAAGTATTTAGATACAAGTTGTCACTAATTTAGTTTTACTCAGAATAAGTATTGTGACTAAAAATACATTTAGTCACAATAAATTGTAATTTTCGTAACTAATACTTTTAGCCACGTACTTTTTAGTCACTACATAGGAATGATGATATTTATAATTAGTTACAATTTCTCTACTTTTTAGTAATAAATTTTTTGTAGTTAATAGTTAATTGTTTGGTTTCTTTTTCAATTAATTTAAATAGTTTATTTAATTACTATACAATAATAAAGACAAATTAAGAACATATAGATGTATGCAGCTTATTTTAAGATTCCAATTTGTTCTATTTATTATACAATATTTAGATATATATATTCAAAATTGATGAAAAATTACTTGAATTAATTTGACCCTAAGCAGATTAAATATGTATTAATAAGATAATATAATTAACTTCACTTCCCACCAAAAGGTCAATATATGCGAAAACAAATTTCAAACTCTATTATTAAGTAAAGACTCATGTCATGTGCATTAAATGTATTTGAAAATACCACTTTTGACAATTTATAGCAAAATAACTCAATCAAAATAGTAATTATTTTAGGGTAAAATGAAAACATTAAATAGAAGTATGGGGATAAGCAAATTAATTTGGGGTATAATAAAAAATAATTATAATAAATTATAACACTTTTACAACAAAATATCATATATAGGTGGTGAATAAGACCTATAGGGGTAGCTTGGATATATCATTTGTTAGAGCATCTATAATGTAAAAATGTGGTGTATTACTATATTTTAGCACACTTGAAAAAAACAATTACTTTAATGGTATTTTAAAAAGTGTGCTAAATTTGGTACATGTTAAAAGTTGTATCAAATTTGATACAAGATATAATATTGTGCCTAGCTCACAGTAAATGCTACTTTTTTTTTATTTATTATAGTGTCACTAATTATTGTGATTCATCGATTTTTACTAAACTTTACATTCTTTATTTACCATATTATCAAATAATAAAAAAATAAAAAATAATAATTTTTTATATATAATTTTTTATATATTCTTAATAAAATATTAAATGGCCATCAATATAATCAAATTTTTTTTCTTTATTGCATTGGAGCACAATTGTAAATAGTAGGCTGAATATAGCAAACTCATTTTTTGTGCCAAATTTAGCATAAATTTTAGATCTTCCATTGGAGATGGTCTTAAAAAGAAATGCTAAAAGACACCACTGTTGTTGTTTAGTACTCTCCAAAGTGTAATAATGTTATTGATACAATTAAGTATTAGGTTTCGTATAATTTAATGTAATAACTTTTATGGAGTATCACTAACCAACTGTATAGTGTCACCTCTGTGTGATATTAGACACCAATGGTATACTAAGTCGATCCTGAGAATATATGGGCCTAAGACCATTTAAATTTTGGGGCCCTCACTTTCATAAATTTATATTGAAAAAGAGTGTCATAACATGAGACTCAAACCCACACTATTGTATAATGTGCCACATGCCCCAACTAACTAAGCCCGTAAATATTTGTTATTTACATGACATTTAATTTTACTTAAATAAAAGACTAATGAGATATTTTATTTTTTATTTTGGGTCTCCAAAAAATGTGGGTTCTAGGCACGGGCCTAGCCCTGCCTTGACTGGTACATAATAGTAATGTTCTATATTAAAATATGAGCATTTTTATTGAGCACCAGTAATGCCTCACTATCTAGAAATAGCGTTCTACGATTAATTAATTATATTTTCTAATTTTTATAGCTTAAGTTATATAACCAAATATTTAATTACATTAATATCACACATCACACTGAGAAAAGTAAGAAGATCCTATACATACCTTTTCATTTCTTTAAAAATATATGTAATAATTCATGATGTAGATAGATCCCTTAACCTCATCTAATCCATTGGTATTATAATATATTTTAAAAATATTAATTAATTAGTTGTACATATATGGACATATTCAATTATTATTTAGAAAAATAATAATAATAAATGGTATTATTTTGGTAGTGTTAAGTGGTAACCATCAATGATGAGTTGCCTGAAATGAACCAACAAAACACGGTTTTTCCTATTTTTTTTTGTTTTCTATATCTCTTTAGTATGATTATTATTTTTTTAAATTTATTAAGTTTTAGATAATTCATTAAAATAAAAGGTAAGAACAACCATCAACTTCTTATTATAATCTTTTAGTCAATCTCCGTACTTAAAAAATTGAAATATTTTTTTTTTCTTCAGTTTTTTATAATAATCTTCGTTATATTTACAATATCATTCTTATAAATTTTTGAAAATTTTTAAATAGTTTACAGTGCCAAAAATAAATTTAAATTTTTTAAATGCGCGTGATATAATAGAATATCAAAAACTCTGTTTTAGGCATTGTAAACTATTTATAATTTTTTAAAAAATTATAGGAATAATATTGTAACTATAACGAATAATGCTATAAAAAAAATTTAAAAAAAATATTTCAACATTTAATTTTGAGCGTGAAAGTTGACTAAAAAATTATAATTAGCACTCCTATTTAAATAACAATAATTTAATAATTGGTTCAATACTATATAATCCTTATGTATATAATAATGAAGAAATTGATGTAATAACACTAATACCATATTAATTGTTTCAATTTATTTTTACTTTTTCTAAAATCTTTTTCTAAAATAATACCAATTATTAAAATGTAAAATAATCTTAAATTTAGAAACTAAATAAGCAAATGTCATTTTTTATCAAAAATTAGCAAAATAATAAAATATAATAAATTAACTAATAAAAATTATAAAAATACATTACCACCATTATCACCACTACCACCATGCCACCACCATTATCATCACTAGATCTATTAAAAAAATAAACACCATATACAATACAAAAACACCAAATTTAATTCTATTTGGGAAGGAGAATTTAAAAAACTACATATCTAACTACGCAGTGAGGACGAAAGGAATCGTATAGGTGATGAGCATGGAAGAAGAAGAAAGAAAAAAAAAAGGAACAAAAAAACAAAGAAAAAAAATTAAATTATTTTGTATAATTTAAAATAATTTTAATATTACGTGGACTACTTAAATTTTTTCAACACTTCAGTACCGTGAAGAAATAGCTTGTGACCGGACTCGCCACCGGTGCATGACCTGGCCGCCGGTGTGGCTCCTCAATATTTGGAGATTCTCTCGTCGAAGGAATATCCTATGTGCAAGACAACTTCGTTGTAACAAATTTTGTACCGTGTAATCATCGGTTTTGTAATATTCCTCGTACAATATTCCCCCGCCATCCGTCCTTTCGATCAATGGCCAAGATCAATTCATGTAATCCTTAAATATGAATGAAATTCCTCAAGCTCATTGAGCCGAGTTTTGCAAACATTTCGTTTTCTCTGTTTTTACTAATATTTCCGCACTTGGTATCGTAGCCTATCGCTAGGCGTTTGCCATGGCTACGAATGAACCTCGTACTCCCGGAAGAGGAGCAAACGGTACTCCCTCGATCGAAGCTCCGGTGTCGTCTTCACCGGGTCGACTTCGCGAACTCGCAACAATGTCGACACCCTTCAAAGAACACTCTAAGCCAGCCTTTCACGATGAAGCTGGATAGAAGTAACTTTCCTTTATGGAAAACAATGGTAATGACCATTATCAGAGGACACCGACTGGAAGGATTTCTCAATGGTGCCAAACCATGCCCTCCAGAGCTGCTGGTTTCAGAGAATGGTGAAGCTGAAACCTCAAATCCAAATCCTGAGTATGAACTCTGGATAACTCACGACCAACTCCTAATGGGTTGGCTTTTTGGCTCAATGACAGAAGGCATTGCATCTGAGGTTATAGTCGCAGATCCGTCGCAAGTATATGGACAGCTCTTGAAGACTTATATGGTGCTCATTCAAGAGCTAACATGGAAGATCTCAGAACAAAATTACAAACAGCAAGGAAAGGATCCCAGTCCATGACAGATTACCTGAAGCAAAAACGACTTTGGGCTGACACTCTTGCTTTGGCAGGGGAACCATATCCTGACAATCTTCTTCGAGGTAATGTGTTATCTGGTTTAGGTGCTGAATACTTAACTATTGTTGTGCCTCCTCGGCTTTCGTGTAACCACTCTTTCTTGGGCAGAACTCTCTAGCACTCTTCTTAGTTTTCGACAAGAAACTAGAGAGGCTCACTTCATTTTCCACCAACTCTAAACAACTTGATAATCCAACCGCCAACATGGCTCACAAACCTTACAATCCCGGCTATAACTACCACGGGAGAGGCAAGATCCGGGAAATAATCAAGGCCGAGGTGGTAATCAAGATAATCGGTATGGCTCGAGGAGGCAAAGAACAGAGGAAGAGGAAGAGGTGGTAGACACAACAACTCAAAACCCACATGTCAAGTGTGTGGAAAATATGGTCATTCAGCGGTGTGTGTTATAATCGATATGATGAGCAGCTATACCGGCCAACCACCAAACAGTTGATCACCCTCAAGACAAACAGCGGAATTTGCCTTGGTTGCCACACCGAAACTCTGCATGATGATGGATGGGCATGGCGATAGTGGTGCCAGCAACCATCTGACATCTGAAGCTGGAAAGATTAACAACAAAATCGACTATGGTGGTAAGGACAAAGTGACTATTGGTGATGGTAGTAAATTGCACATTTCTAAAATTGGAAATAGTTCTCTTACAACACTTACTGCAGCACCTTTAGTTCTCAAGGATGTTTTACATGTTCCATCCATTGCAAAAAACCTGATTAGTGTCTCAAAATTAACTCGAGATAACAATGTGTCAATTGAATTTTTTGCTGGTTTTTGTTGTGTGAAGGATCAAACAGGAAGGTGATTCGAGAGGAACACTTAAGGATGGCCTCTACAGCTTGGGAACACCTGTCAACAATTCACCTAACTGTTTCAACCAATTTCAACCTTGTCTCGTTCTCTCGTTCAAGTTCAATCTACTCCAAATGTCATTTCTCATTCCCTAAAGGATACCCGGCAAAATGGGGAGGCTAGGACATCCATCTTTATCTGCTTTGAATCAAGTCTTAAAAGTGTCCAATGTAAAAAATCCAATCAATGAAAAACTCTGCTTTTGTGATGCCTCGCCGCATATGGTAAATCTCATGCATTACCTTTTAATACTTCTCAAAGTAGAGCCAAAATGTTACTTGAAATCATACATACCGACCTTTGGGGTCCCGCACCAATTGCATCTCATACTAACTATAAATATTACATCCATTTTATAGATGATCATAGCCGTTTTACTTGGCTCTTCCCATTGAAACAAAAATGCGATGCCTTGGCCGCCTTTGTTCGGTTTAAAGCACTTGTTGAAAATAAGTTTGAAAAGAAAATTAAGATGATAAGGTGTGATTGGGGAGGAGAATATGAATCTTTCTCTGAATTAGTTATCCAAAGTGGAATAGAATTTCAACATTCCTGTCCTAGAACCTCAGCCCAAAATGGAAGAGCCGAGAGAAAGCATCGACACATAGTCGAAATGGGACTCACACTTCTAGCTCGAAGCTCACATGCCCTTAAAGTATTGGTCCGATGCTTTTCGGACTTCGGTCTATTTAATTAATAGACTTCCTACCGCTGTGCTAGATGGCAAATCACCCCTATGAAATAATAAATTCTAAGGCACCTGACTATAAACTCTTAAAAATCTTTGGGGCTGCCTGTTTCCCATGCATCAGACCATACCAGCAACATAAGTTTCAATTTCATTCCATAAAATGTGTGAACTTAGGATATAGTGAAGTCTTTAAAGGCTACAAGTGTCTAAGTCCTCATGGTAGAATTTACATTTCAAGACATGTTATTTTCAATGAAGATGAGTTCCCTTTCGAGCATGGGTTTCTAAATAATTACAAACCGTAAAGTAATCGTTACACTCAAAGACACCACATTCCCGGTTCACTCTACCCTCAATGGCCCAAAACATAACTCCTCACTCTCAGAAACTCAAGCTACAGGTCATACCGATGTGCTCAACTCACAATCATCATCTCGCCTCTCTCACACAACCAGGTCGGTTGATAACTTTCAATTTGATAACACTATCGTCGCTCAATTTGTTACCGAACACGGTAGTGCAGAAAAGTGTGTCATCTCGGTCACTGCCGGCCACTCGAGTCGAACAACCGCTCCCGTCATCTCTCATCCCATGATGACAAGAGCAAAGGCGGGATCTTTAAGCCGAAGGTGTACCTTGGAGAAGCAAAATTCGACTTGTCTAATCATGCACCAAAGAATCGTAAAGCAGCTCGCTCTTCAACACCCCGGGTGGAATAGATCAATGAATGATGAAATTTGGGCACTTAAGAAAAATAATACATGGATATTGGTCCCCTATTCTCCTCGGTACAATATTGTTGGCCGCAAATGGGTTCATAAGGTTAAATTAAATGCAGATGGATCCACTTCAAAGACTTAAATCGAGATTGGTTGCTAAAGGCTTTCACCAAAGACCAGTGTTGATTTTAGTGAGACCTTTAGTCCAAGCTTGTTAAGGCACCAACAAGAAGAGTAGTTCTCACTCTTGCCGTTACAAAGGACCGGGAGATTAGACAGCTCGACATCAATAATGCGTTTCTCAATGGCACACTTGAAGAGGATGTTTACATGGTGCAACCTCCAGATTCGAATCTACTCGGCATCCTACTCATGTGTGCAAGTTAAATAAGGCAATTTATGGCCTTAAACAAGCACCGAGAGCCTGGTTTGATCGGTTCAAAAGCACCTTGCTGCAATGGCAATTTGTCAACTCGAAAGCCGATACATCATTCTTCATTTTGAAGAAGCCTCGCATGTGATCATGCTATTAATTTATGTCGATGACATAATTATCACAGAAATAGCTCACGGAATTGAATTTGTTCATTACTCAACTCAACAAAGTTTTCTCCCTTAAAGACCTTGGGCCACTAAACTACTTTCTCGGCATTGAAGTCTTTCGAGACAACACGGGGATACACCTTTCCCAAGGAAAATATATTGCGTAATCCGCCGCAAAAAGTGGAATTAACAAATGTAAAACCGAGTCCTACACCCATGGTTGCTTTGGAAGACCCTTGTCATTGACAGATGGAGAACTTCTCAACTCACCAACCGCCTACGAAGCACAATTGAGCTTTGCAATATGCGAGTCACACCGGACCGTATATTTCGTTTGCCGTGAATAAACTCGGCCAGCTCAAGGCTCCAACAACCGCTCACCGGCATGCGACAAAGAGAGTTACGAGATATTTAAAAGGCACCATGTATCATGGAATTCACATTTCACCAGAACTAATCTCAATCTAGTTGGATTTTCTGATGCCGATTGGGCCGCCGCCCAGATGACGTAAAATCCATTGCCGGTTATTGTGTTTACATGGGAGACTCTCTCGATCTCATGGTCTTCAAAGAAACGATCCGTAGTTGCACGATCTAGTACCGAGTCGAGTATAGATCCCTTGCTCAACTTGCATCCGAGTTGTCATGGCTGCAGGAATCGTTTAAAGAAATGAAGCTATGCACTTCCTCGCTTTCTCCTGTAATCTGGTGCGACAATATGAGTGCAAGTGCACTAGCTTCCAACCCCGTGTATCATGCAAGGACTAAGCATATTGAACTAGATGTTCACTTCATCAGAGACAAAGTGATGCAAAGGAAGCTCGAGATTCGTTACATACCCTCACATGATCAAGTAGCAGACTGTCTTACCAAAGGATTGTCACCAGCCAGGTTCCAATTTTTGATTGACAAACTCGGAGTGAAAGAATCACCCTGTCGTTTGAGGGGTGGTGTGAAGAAATAGCTTGTGATCGGACTCGCCACTCGGTGCATGACCTGGCCGCCGGTGTGGCTCCTCAATATTTGGAGATTCTCTCGTCGAAGGAATATCCTATGTGCGTACAATTACTGTTGTAACAAATTTTGTACCTCGTGTAATCATTGGTTTTGTAATATTCCTTGTACAATATTCTGCCATCTGTCCTTTGATCAATGGCCAAGATCAATTCATGTAATCCTTAAATATGAATGAAATTCCTCAAGCTCATTGAGCTGAGTTTTGCAAACATTTCTGTTTTCTCTGTTTTTACTAATATTTGCACTTGTACATTAGCCTACATTTCAGCTGTCCACCGTAATTGAGATTTTTGAACGGAGGAGTAATGTTTACGTAGTTTTGCTTAGGGCTGTACATCGGTCGGTTTAGTCGGTTTATACTACATATTTTCTAACCCAAATACAGAAAGTTCGGTTTGTAAAATTCTGTATACAACCTACCCAATTAAAAAAAAAAAATCTTAACCCGACCGACGGTTTGGGCTGTTTGGTCGGGTTAACCCGCCCAAACTGAAATAAGAGGGTTTTTTTTTTTTTAGTTTCAGCAAAAATAAAAATTAACCACATAAATACACAATATATGTGAGAAAAAATTTTATTGAGAGGTTGAGAAAGAATTTTAGGATTTTGGATTTTTTTTTTAATATATATTGTATATTATATAATATATATAAAATTAAAAAAAAAAAAAAAAAGTAAAAATCGGGTTGGGCGGTTTGGGTCAATTTTTAACCTGCCCAATTAACTGATTGGGCGGTTTAGAATTTTGTCGAGTTATGTCGATTTGTATTTTTTATCGGTTTTGTCGGTTTGGTTTGAGCGGGTTATTCGGGTTGGGCGGTTTACGAAAATTTTTGTACACCCCTAATTTTGCCCCCCTAAAAATCAGGTTTTGTGGTTAAGTATTAAAAAATATAAAGTTTGGGTAGTTTTGCCACAATATTCTTATATATAATAAAATAAAAACTAAGCATGCATGCTCTAAGATAAAATGATATACTATACAATCAAATTTATATATCATATAACAAAAAATGTATACCTTACAATAGAAATATATATATATATAATAACAACAAATAAAAATATATAGCATGCTAATAAAATTATATGTCATGTTAATAAAAGTACAATAATAAATAGAACTTAAATATTATATAAAAAAATAATATATTGTATAATAAAATATACATATACTATTCACCAAAACATATATATATATACATACAATAATAAAAAAATACATATTATTACTAATATATATATATATATACTAACTAAATTATATACCACAATTAAAATATACACGATAACAACAAAATTATATACCACCATTTTATATAATGATACTTCAAAACTTATATATATAGATAAAAAGTAAATTTGTTCTTATATTCACACACAATTTTAAATTACTTGTATAACACCACTTAGTTGTTAAAGAAAAATAATAAAGGAGTGTTTTGTTTTTTGTGCTCAAAAGTTTATTAAGAAAGAAAGTTTATATAGTTGTTGTAATTCTTTTTTAGTTTTTACACCAAATTAAAGTTACCTTAAAGTTAATAGTAATACAGCCTATATTACCACAATCTGATATTTGTTACTTTAGTTTCTACACCAAGTTACCAAAAATATATCTTAAATAATATTAAGATAGCATAATGTAACTTTAAAATAATTAATTGATAACTTAAATGTTTACAAATTTAGCTAAAAAAATTATGTGAGTTCTTTTACTTTATTGTAACTTATTAATTTCTTAAACAATTTTCAAATATCATAAAGAAAAAGTAAACACAAAGCTTTTAAAGAAACAAAAATGTATATAAAATAATTGATATATAAAAATAGTAGCTTGTTATATTAAATGACAATTCATTAGTTTCAAAAATAAATTTTACGGTTACTTAAATGTATTTTAAATAATAAGCTACTATATAATATAATATAAAAATAACTAATTAATTACTAAGAAGTACACAAATCAGTTTTGAAAGTGACTAAAATGTATCTCAAATTTTTATATAAAAATGATATTTTTAATGTAAAGGTAAGTAATTAATTTTTTATTAACATAATAAGTAACCAAAATATTACTTTTAAAAATACAGAAAAATTAAAAAAAACAAAAACAGAAACAAAAAACAAAAATTTGAGATTTTAATTAAAACTTAGGTAGTGAAATTTGAGATTACGGTATATATTTAGCTAACGCGATATGTTAATGATATTAGCAACATTATTAAGATACAAATTAATATGTATATTAATTAGAACAGGTCTTGGGCATAGGTGGGTTAAGTTTGTGCTTAGGGTCCAAAAAAAAATTCTTTCCTTTTTAAAATTATATAATATTTTTATTGATTTTAAAAAAGGGATTATTTCACAAATATCCAAATTAACAAAAAAATTACGAAAAATACGGTTTCACGGAATTTTAAATATTTTTACGATTTTCTAATTTTATTTACAGAAAATACGATTTTTTTATGTTGTACTCTTGTTAATTTGTTGTTGACTCTTTGTTATCTGTATGTTTTTTTATTGTTGTTTTGGTATTATTTAAATGTTATTTTCATATTACTTTTATGTAGTTTTTTTTGTTATTTTCGTGCTATTTCCATAGAAAATTGTAAAAATATATATTAAAAAAATTTAAACGTAAAAATCTATTTTTTTTTTTTACAAAAAATGGTATTTTATATAATTATCTTTTAAAAAAATATTATATTTTTTTCTAAATAAAAATCTAACATAATTTTTTTCTATGACTCACTAAATTTTAAAGCCGGCCTTAAAATTAATAAAAAATTCCAATTATTTTTTCATGGTATTTTATTTATATATATACATCATTTTGAAAAACATCACTAGCTAGAAAAATGTAACTCTTAGGTCAATCTATTGAAGTCAAAGATTCGTGCAACAAAAAAAATAAGAAATTGAAGTCAAAGAAAGTTACAATTACCAACTTAATTAGAAGAATAACAAAAAGTAATAGATTGATAGCTTATTAACACAAATACAATACTTATTACTTAATATTCATTTATATATATGAATTTTAATATATCATATCACAATTTTCAAATATATATAATCATATTATAGGATTTGCCGACGTGGAAAATATGTAAGCATAATCAAACAATGTATAATTTGTCTATTATTGTGAGCTGAAATAACTATACATACTAAGTAATTTCTTGTATATAATTATGAAAAATGAGGAAAATTGTAATTTTTTGTTTAGTATAAGATACACTAAAATGATGGGTGTGACGCAATTGATGAGGTAAGCAAACTTACCAAATTTCGAAAGTCAGTCTTCTCGGCTGTTTATTACTTTATTTGGAAACTATGAAACATGATTTTTTGGAACAAAACTGCATAAAAATATTATTGGTGTTTAATATTTTTTTTTGTATTATATTGATATCGGTGTAATTAAGTATCAGTTTTTATATAACTTAATAAAATAATTTTAAAAAATATCGTTAACTAATCGTGAAATGCCACCTATAAAAAGTATTATAGGTACTACTAATGTCCAGTGACAATATTCTTTGAAAGCATAAAATTAAAATCACTAGAAGAAAGCTCATTATGATATTTAAAAAAATATAGTTCATAATATATATTTATGGAATAATTACATAAAACATTAATTTTTGAAATTTTTTTATATTTTTACGTTCAAAGTTAATATTTTTTTTTATGTTTTTACAGTATTTTATAAAAATATAAAAAAAAAATTACATAAAAGTAACAACAAAACAACATAAAAAATAATGCACAAATAATAAAAAATCAACAACAAAATAATAAGAGTACAACATAAAAATATATATAAAAAAAAACGTATTTTATGTAAATAAAACTTAAAAAACCCAATAAAAAAAGTACATATGGGTTTCACCATTTGCTTAGTATCAGGCGCGGAGCAAATGAGGGGCATGTGGAGTCATTTTTCCCGCTCAACTTTTTATTAATTACATTTTTATATACTTTGAATATTTCACATTTTGTCTTCAAAATATTAATATTTTTTATTTATATTTATATATTTTATTTTTATTTTTATCTTACTAAAATTTGTATTATTCTCAATTAAAATTATATTTTCATTATTAATACTCTAAATAAGAAATTTTGCCCCCACCAAAAAATATGACTGGCCCAGCCACAGCTTAGTATCATTATAAATAAAATTCTTGTTACATACCAAAAAATAAATAAATAAATAAATTCAAAAGCCTCTCATTTTCCTTGCACATATTCTTTTTACTATTCTCGAATCTTTACAACATAATATCATGTTTATCATACATAATGTAACTAATATTAAATATTATATTAATCTTCAATGACTTATTGGTTTCAAAGTCATTATTTTACCATTAATTTGTTGTGATAAACTTTATTATAATGTCAAGATTCCAACTTATTATATAAAAAAAATACATATAAGAATTATCAGAATTGGATCTTTTAAAAAGTACCTATATTTTGGATCTTTACATTTGGAAATTACACTATTATAATATAAGGCTTTACTTTTGGATTTTTTCAATAATAATAAAAAACAAAGACATAGCATTGCAAACACTGTCTCGTCGCATTTATTTAATTGTCAACATATATTTTCAGTTATATTAAAAATGAAGTTAAAATGAACAAAGAAAAAAAAAATATTGCAAACCTTTTGGTTTCAGATATTCGCTAATAACCGAAGCCATAAAAGATTGTTTTTGCCTTCAGATTCCTTTGACCATTTCTCTTAACGCTTTCGGTTCTGAATTTTCTTAAAATCGAAGTTAAATACCCAAATATCCGAAGCTAATATTACTCACCATATATGGTATCGCGATATGTTGGTTACTACGTAGCAAACAAAATTATTGAACTATTTTTAAAAGAAAATATTTACAAAAATTATTAAAAAATATATGTATTTTTAAAATAATATTTTTTGTTTTCGAGCACCTAAACTAGATGTGCCTTCACATGTGCCTAGTCCACCTTAACCGAGCCTCGAGCCTGAATACTCAATAGCAAATGATATATAGTACTAGTATATAGTTGTACCAGCTTTAGTTGAAAATGTATGGTACATGAGGGACGCATATTTTTTCGTACTGTGTCGTGTTTAAATTTATATTTTTTCATATTGTATCGTGTCAAAGTCCATATTTTTCTGTACTATATCGTGTCTAAATCTATACGTACTCATACTTCTCGAACTTGCACCAGCTAATTTCGTGTCATGTCAAAAATTTCGGCCCACATTTAGAGCAGTAGTTCTTACTGTACTTGTAGCAGCTGTAGTTGAAAATTTAGGGTACATGAGAGATGCATGTCCACTATATCATATACAGATCCAATGTTGATGACTTCATTAGCTATACCGTCACACCAATCAATCATCTTCTTATTGCACCGTCCCATATGATCATTATATATATATATATTTATATATATATATATATATAAGAAAAGAAAAAATAACAACAGAATCAATAAGAAAAACTTTGTATTTCTAATTTGTACTAGTGCTGTATATAGGGCCACGTTTTTTAAGAGGTTTTTTTGACACGTAACATGAAATTGGTATGAAAAATATGTGTTTAAGCACAACATGAAAAAAATATAAATTTAAGCACCGACACAAAAAATATAGACTTTGACATGATACAATACGAGAAACTCAAAAACACAATATATAAATATGAATAAATTAGCTCAAAAATATGACACATTAAAAACCCAATAATTTGATAATAATAACCATGATAAATATTTATTTATCAATTAAAATAATAATAGTATTCAAATTATAATAATTATAATTAGTTTTTTGTGGTCATAGGTATAATCTAGTAGTTCCACACTTCTCTTCACATAGAGGAGGTCCAAGTTGGAATCACTCTCTCCTCCAAAGTCAAAAAAAAATTATAATTATTTTTTATATAATTATTTGTAACTATTATTAGAAAAGATACATAATAAACTAATTAAAACTATAAAAAATACATATATTTTAGTATCTAGTTCATCAATTTTAATAAAAATTAGAAAAATATAGAGTACAAATTTGAGCCCGTACAAAAAAAATAGGTTGGTATATTAATTTAAGAAAAAAAGGCCGCCACAAATAAAGTACGACCTGAATCCGAGCACAGTACGAAATTACTGGATTTGTGGGTCGTGACGGGCCTATCCTATAAAATTGTTACATGACACGACTTATATTTCTATGATTCGCCACAGCACGACCTACATTTTAAATAGTACAAAAAATATAAGTCGGAGTAGCACGACACACGTATTTACAATAATGATTTGTACCATTATTTTTTGGGTAATTTCGACACATGTATTCTCCCTACTTATTGTATTGGACCAACTACAATATACATATATATACTAACAAAAAATTACGTGTGAGGCACGTATACTAAATTTTATGCTAGTTTTTTTCTATGTTAGTTGAAAGTTATATTACAATTAAAAATTAAAGAAAAAATATTATTAGTTATTAGGTGAGATTATTATTATGTGTATACCGAATGCAATATATTAGTTATAATGTTGTCAATTAAAAGTGAATACCGAATGCAATATATTAGTGTTTAAGAAAGCTTGATGATTTAAATATGTTCTTAAGTTAATCCAAAAATAAATTAAAAATTGATGTTCTAATACTTAAAGAAACATTACTTAAATGGGTATAAGATAAAAAGAAAATTAAAAATCAATCTCTAAATTATTGATAATTGAAGATAGCATTTGTATAAAAATTGTAGATAAGAAAACTAATGATAGTCATTGGTGGATTTCAATCTTCATTTGCTTCGATAGAGACAATAGTGTAATTTTTGTATTTTGCACTTTTCATTCTAGCCGGATCCGCATATATCTGGATTGTCTATTTTTTCGTTGATAAATTGAATATGGTAGTGCGACAAAGCGGCGGTGTTCCTGCAAACTGTGATGTATTTTCATTTAAAATGATTAGACATGGTGTGCATAGCTTATTTAATTAAAAAAAATCAGCTTATGAAAGGCATGTAAAACTATTTTATTTTTTAAAAATTACACCTCTGCAGTGTATTTCATTAGTTGGGCAGCAGTACACGAAAATATTTTTTTCACAATATCTGTGAACATGACAACATATAGGCTCTTTGTATTGTCATCAAGTTCAACATATGTTATAGCACTGTAAAATGCATAATAAGATTGTTAGTATCTTTTTATATTTTAACTTAATTTCAATAACATCATATGTTTTTTGTAATATACCGTGGTGTAGGAAATCCTTCCTGGCCGCATGTTGGCTTGTCACATATAATTTTTTCATTGCGATTGTATAAATCTATTTTTTTATGACATGCGTCACATAACATGTAATAAAAATCTGGACAGTATCAGTTATTTTTATTGTCGCCTCAATCCAAAAATATTTTTTGTACATCCAAATCAAATGGTGTTAATAATAGTAAGATATTGAAACAAAAATTTTATAAAGTAAATATTGTAGTAGTCTTTACCTCATTCAGTTGCAGATTTTTCGTCAACTCTGAAATTTGGATGTTAGTCACTATTTTGCTAATATATTTCATTGTGCTTCTAATTCATGAGCACGTGATCAAAAACAGTGTTGTAATGTACTCTCTGATTTTTTTATTTTTTTTTGCATCTAATGCCTCAGATTTAATTATGATAAGTTTTGGTGGGTTTTAGTAAATGTTTTTCTTTTTCTGGTTTGCATTAATAGCTAGAACATGGAGAAATTAATAAGATTGGCATTCCTTTTTGTCCCAGCATGTACAAAGCAGCATAATTATAATAATGTTTTAAGTTACTTTTATTTTTATTTAACAGAAGACGAAATTATAAATTTTATAGCTTCTTAATAATATAACTTTTTCTTTTAATGAGTGTTTTTATAAGAAAATGGTAATTCTAGAAGAGAAGAAGAAAAGAAAAATTGTAGATGTACAACAGCAAAAACCCAATTGTATTTTTTGATTTAATGGGATTTATTTTATTTATTTTATTATATATAAATAAAAAGTGATCCATGAATTTCTCATAAACTATTTTATTTTTAATAATAAATCATTTAATTTTTAATATAAATAAACAATCACCCATAAATTTTTTATAAACCAAAAATTCTGTTATATAAAAGACACTTTTATGTTAATAAATATATACAGTATGATAAAGACATCAACTATTGACACAAGGATCTCCTAACCAAATATTTGACAAAACTGTTCTCAAAATATTTTAACATATTTTAGATAATATTAAAACTATAATAACAGCAAATAGAGCTAACCCAGCTCATTAACATACCAAAACAAGTTCAAAAAATTATGAATTTGACATAATTACTTGTTTGTTTGTTTGTTAGCGACAAATTTTTTGATACCTTCTGTTTCTACCAAATTCATTTATAGAATCTCAGCCAAAAGAAACTCATACATAGAAAGTGTTAAGAAAACGACACCCAAAATTTTGGTATTATTCAAATTGATCAATTAAAATCTGTATACATATGCACTTTTCTTAGTGAAATTATTGACATTTATTTGGTGAAAAACTACTTTTACGCTCAGAAGTTTGTAATTTCTTTTAAAATATTAAGGGAAATTACATGCTTAAATGTGGTTTATGGACCCAAACTATGTTACCATTCTTTGCATCATGTAAAATATGATAGTAGTACAATTTTGTTTCAATTATACCCTTCAAAAAAGTTAAAACTCATCTTTTACTCTCTCTCTCTCTCTCTCTCTCTCTCTCTCTCTCTCTCTCTCTCTCTCTCTCTCTCTCTCTCTCTCTCTCTCTCTCTCTCTCTCTCTCTCTCTCTCTCTCTCTCAAAGTCACACACACACTCTACTAGTTGGACCACTTGTCGCCGTAGCTCACGCCGTCGAGGCCACCTTGCATGATGGTTAAAGCAAGTGCCTCTCTCTCTCAAAGTCACACACACACTCTACTAGTTGGACCACCTGTCGCCAGAGCTCACGCCGTCAGGCCACCTTGCATGACAGTGCAGCTCTCTCTCTCAAAGTCACACACACATACTCTACTAGTTGACCACCTGTCGCCAGAGCTCACGCCGTCAGGCCACCTTGCATGACAGTGCAGTTGGTTAGACTACCTTGAAACTGCAACATTTAAGAACTAATTTCTTGCAAAAAAAAAACAATTTATATGTAATATTTTTACTAATTGTTGTTAGGTTTAGTTGTATTTAGCTTAATATGAATAGATTTACACATATATATTTTTTTGTTTGGTTGTTTTGTGTCTGAAATGAACTTGAGTGATTCTACGTGTTTTGGTTTTTTTTTCGTGCTTTAACGATTTTTAGAGATGCTTATAGCAATATTTTGTGAGAAGAGTGTGCGTTAGAAGTTAGGGATGATATTTGACAACAAGTAGCGATGTGTAGCGATATCATTACCAATATATAGTAGCATTGTCGACAGATTTTTAGCAATGCTTATAGCAATATTTTGCAACAAGTGTGTGTTAGAGGTTAGGGATGACGTTTGACGACAAGTAGCGATATCATTATCGACATATAGTAACATCGTCGACATTAATGATGTTTAGCAATATGTTGTGAAACGATTTGCTATATAACAGTATTGATATCAATCTAATGCAAATTCGTTATGTTTATCGATAGTTTTCGATAAATAATTTGTGATAGTTTTCGACATGTTTGTGATATGAATTAATTTTTTGTTACATTTTTGTTTGTAGATTCAACTATGTTTGTGGAGTTTGGATTGTTAAAGATTTCAACTGGATATTTAATAACTCAAAAATTAAGATGGTATTTGAGATTGACACTACTCTACAGAAAATGCAAAATTTTGTATGAAGAGTTGGAAGTGGACCCTTTAGTGTACGGATTGAAATTAAAGGTGTTTTAAATGTACATGAAAGGTAATAAAATACCGCCTGAAGTTTTAATGAAAGATGGTCAAGTAAGAGTGTTCTTAAGCATGAAAAAATGAATGTGGAGAACTTGGTGTCACTATTTGTGACTAAGGGGAAGAGAGATGTGAATTTGGGACCTACTCCCCCCATGAAGTGTAGTTGGGACTTTTGTTCTAGAAACAAATTGCGTGGTTGGTTTGAATGAGCAGGTCCCTACTAAATTAGATGAGCACAACACTGATAACGAATTGGATTAGTTTGTTGAGTTTGATGCTCACTATTACAATAATGATCTTGTGGTACATTTGAACAAGGATGATGATATCGAGTTAGAAGTTGATTAAGTTGTAGAGGTACATGCCTTGAGGTTAGACACTAGTAGCATTCGGCTAGATCCTCCTTGTAGTACTCTAGCATTTGATGTTGAAGTATGTACGAAATTCAAACATCTTATGCAGATTAGAGAAGACATGGAGGAAAATACTATTTATACAACTTCTCTTAGTGGTACGCCTTGATTATTACGTAACTCGCAACTCGCAAGGATCCAAATTGTAAATGGATATTGAGCGGAGGAAGAACACATGTTGTGACATGTTTGAGGTTACTGTGTTCCACAATGAACACACATGTAACCTAGATTCTAGAAATTCTAATAACCGAGCATTGTGAATTGTTGGCCACCTTATTAAGGGAAAGTATATATCAGATGGAACTAAGTACAAGGAAAAATACATAATGAGAGATATATTTGATGAATACGGTATCACAATTAGTTATGAGAAGGCAAGGAGAGGACACTTACATAGGTTAGGCATACACCAACTTGTATATACTGGAACAGAAGAATTCAAATACCATTACTGACTTTGTGACAGAGGATGTCAGGTTCAAGTACTATTTTTGGTCACTTGATTATTGTAGGAGGGGTTTTAAGTTTTGTCATCCTGTGATTAATATTGACGGTACATTCTTGAAGACGAAGTATGGTAGCACAATCTTAATTGTTATTGAGGCTGGTTACCCTAAAGCATGTCAATGTGCATGCTATAAACATATTACTATGAATGGCGCGGCCAAGATGAAGACTGATGTATGTCAAGAAAATATGGTCGATAGCTTACTAAAACAACCATAACTCACTCAATATTGATCTGATTAACATGTAGCAACTTGTGTTTTGAAACTAATTCAGTACTCTATCAAGTCACGTCTCACACTTAAATCAGATCAATACTGAGTGAGTTATAATTTTTTTACTAAAGGCAGTTCATGACTCAACGCCCAAGTTGACATCCCAACACTCAGGTTGACATATGATGTCAACCTGGACGTTGGGTAAGTGTAAAAACGTCCAAGTAATGTACTTTAAGATTCCTAAGTGATATTTTGACATCACTTAGTATGTTTCTATATTCTGGCAAAGTTGGTCACCAGTTCTCAAAGATATTGTTCTGCAGAAATGAGAGACTCAAAACTCTTCATTTCTGAGTGAGTTTCCCATGTTGGAATGAAAAATGTGAAGCTGTGAATTTGACTTCTTTGACTTTATGGATCTTATTTATTGTGAAAAACTAAATGGAGGATCGAAACGAAATCAGAATCGGATAAGCAGAACCCAGCACACAACGCCATTTGTCAACTTAGACGTTGGGTGCCCCATTTGTGAGCTTCGGGATTGTCGTATTGATACTTCCAAGGTTCTTAAACTTGAGGATGAGGTCTCCTACCCCTTTTTTTGACCATTCCAAATTCATTGGTCGAATCAGATTTGGCATTTAATGATTGAAACCAGCGCACCAGTTTGATTGTCAAATTGGTCACTGGGCCCAATTTCTAGGGGATCGAGTTTGTGGTTTTCTCCCCGAGTTTGCTTCAATCTTCATTATTTTTTATGATGAAAAAATTCCCAAAATACTTTTTTCGAGAACTTGATTGGAAATAGCCTAAGTTGACAATATGTCAACTTGGGCGTTGGGCATAGTGCCAGGTGTCAACCTTGGTGCTGGATCCCAATTATGGCCCTCTAGAAGTTCTATTGGTCCTCAAAAATAGTTGAATCTTCGTCTTTTTTGAAAATAGAGAAGATTCTTTGAAGAGTTCTCGAAAAACATCATCGGAATCGGCCTAGGTTGACAAAATGTCAACCTAGGTGCAAGGCCTTGCTTCCGTCACCCATGAAGTGTGGTTTCTTCCCCAAAAATACCAACTTCCCCTTTTTTCATGAAGATGAAGAAGATACAAAAGTCATATCGCCGTTCGGATACTTGGAAGGCACCCAAATTAACAAATTGTCAACCTGGGCACTAGGGTGCTTGGGCACCGGATGCTCGAGGTGCTCAAAAATAAACTTGCTCTGAATCCAATTCGGATACCTCAAGTATGTCTGTAGTATGTCTAGTTGATGTCACAATGCAAAGTTTGACCCATTTGCACTAAGACAATCCCAAAAACTGAAACCCTAGTTGGGAATGTCAACTTGGATGCTGGGTGAAACCTTAGGTGCCTAGGTTTGCTTCCGCGGTGCAAGTTCGTGTAATTTCAGCCCCGGAATGGAAGTTCAAACTTTAATAACTTGAATCTAACTCAATGGTCGAAGAGGGAATGTGATAGACATTTTAAGGTGCATAAATAGATGGATCCTGTCATTGTTGCATACGTTGAGAGTATAGAATTTGAAAAGTGGGCTTTTCCTTATTATCCAGGTGATCAGTACAGCATAATGACAAGCAACGTTGTCAAAAAGCCTCAACAACTTGATAGAAGAATTTAAGGAATATCTGATAATTACATTGGTTGAATTCATAAAGTTCACACTACAAAGTTGGTTCATTAAGTGTATCGCAAAGGCAAGTAAAACACTACCTCTTTGGCAACTACTTTTGAGGATGATTTGGTAGCGCAACACAAAGGTGGTAGGTTCAGGAGCGTCTAGCATAATGCTGGGCAATTATTTGGCGTTGGTAGAGGTCATAATGGTCGCAGAGGTGGTGATGTCAACTCAATATAGAAAACATGCACATGCGTAATGTTCTAATTGTTGAAAATTTCTTGTCCCCATGCATATGCCACAATGATTAGTCAGAATGTGAGCATGCACACCCTAAGCTCCCCCGATTACACAAAAGAGACATGGAAGAATACCTACAATGTAATGATTGGGTGCTCTCAGAACTCGTAGGTCAATCAAGGAAGAGGAATGCAGGAAGAAAACATACTAATGGTTATCCATATAATGATGACAAAGTTGTGGAACCTTGCCATTGTTCAACCCGTGGCGGTTCGAGCCACAACAGAACTTCATGCAAAGCCCGATTTTGAACATTTTCTCTTTACTAGTATTTTCATTGTATGTATTTGTTGTATGTTTTAAGAACTGGATTTTTTGTTGTCTATATTAGTTTTATGTTTTACGAATTTGTCACATTTTCTAGGTTCTTAATTGGCTTTCAAAATATTTTGAGCTTTAGTGATATCTAGCAATATACCATGAGCTTTAACGATGACGTTATCAACATGCTACAATGGAAACGTGTATCTACGTTGTGAATTACTTAAGCGATATTTTCTAGGTTCGTAATTGTTTTTAGAATTTTTTGAGATTTAGTGATATCTAACAATAAACCACAATCTTTAGCACTGACTTAACTGACATACTGCGATGTCTGGTTCAATTCATTTAAAATATATTCGTTTTAAAGCATTTGGGTCATTGTCAACATAGAGTTATACAATTGGCAATATGGATCGACAATGTTGTTAACAATGTTAACAACATTTTTCAATGACCCTACGGAAACATGAAATGAAACTTTTAAGAAAGCATTGTCAACATAGAGTGACTTATGTAGCGACAAAAGTAATGAGTAAGACATCGTCATGTGACTGTGTATCACCAATGGCTGTGATAATGGTATTCGTTGGAAGAGACGAATGCTCACCATCATTGTGTTCCCAATCTTCTGGGTACACATCATCCTCCCCGATCACAACCGTGGTCAATTTCAACATCAGACGATCTGTAATTTTCCGGCTGGGATGGTTGTGGCTGTGATGCCCCCTCCTTCAACAATGTCATCAAGTTTCCCAACTGAGCCATGAAGAACTCCTTCATTTCTTTCTGATTATCTAGAAGTAAACATCTCACATTAGTCTGGTTATTCAATAACTCTGCATGTGACATTATAATGGCAGACTGTTGCTTCTCAAGTCTATCCAACCTCTCCACCAGCGCTCTATACTCTGGTGTATTAGCGCTCAAAGCAGATGACTCGGCTAGTTCCGAAAGCAGCTGTGGTGGAATTATATTCGCCTTACCCACGGCCACGGCAATGGTCTTGGCTTGCGTTTCAAACATCGAATGTTGTGTACCATCATCATCCACCGTGTCATCGATGTCCATCCCAAAACAAAGAGAGGTTTTACCCTCATTAATGGACCTAAAATACTCATCCTCAGTAAGTTGGGGGCACAAACACTTCTTTACGACCAACTGCAAATAAAAAAGAGAAAAAATATATATTTAATGTCGCAAAACATCACTAAATTTTAATCGATAAATAATCGCTAAATGTCACAATTAATGTTGCTAAATCGAAGATTGTCACAAACATGTCGCTAAACAACTACAAACTGCATTTAAGTATGTCAATTCATTTTATGTCGCAAAACATATTAAATATTGTTGCTAGCATGTTAGTAAATAACTAAAAGTTGAATATAATGCATTTACCTATATTTCGTAAAATATATCATACTATTTCGCCAGTGCATCGCTAACTACTTATAAGTTGCATTGAAGGTTGCACACTCACATATATGTCACTAAAAATAATAAAAATAATAGCATATGTCACTAATTAATAATAAGCTACATTTAAGGTGGCACACTCACATATACTTCGCTAACATGTTGTAAGATTGTATGGATTTATCAGCTTTGAATTCAGGTTTAGAACTTTAGTTCTTGCAAAATTCTAGTGCGATAACCAAGTTATTTTTTATATTTCCTTAAATCTTGTGTTTCACGAGTGAACTAAATATATTGAAATTTATTGTTATTTTGTTCATGAAAAAATTCAATAAGGCTTGATCTCCACAAGATATATAAAATCTGGAGAACAATGAGGAGATATTTTTACAAAGGTTGTGAATGGGGTGTGGATTGACTATCTTTGTAACAAACAAGGCATGATTAACATTTATTCTTCAGCTTAAGGGAGAGAATGTTAGAATTTATTAGCTATATTAGACTATCTCCAATAAGAAATATAAAAATTATAAAATATTTAGCACAAAAAGTAATTTTGTGGTAAATTTACATCAAATTTTAGCATTGTACTTTAACATACAATTGCAAAACTTTAATGTAAAATTGGATATTTAATTAATAGTTTTATTAAAAAAAAAAAGTAATTTACAACTAAACTCACTTTGAAGTTTGGTATGGTTAAACCCCTAGAGTGAAAAATCGTTTTGCTTTGTACTCCGTATCTCCACAATAGACTACCACAGTATACGCAAGTGTACACGTGGCAAATTTTCATTGATCTACCTAATAATAATAATATAAATATTAAAAAAATAATTTAAAATATTTTAAAATTTAAAAATCATAAAAAAAAAATAATTATTTTAAATAATTTATTTTTTTCTTTTTCTTTTTCTTTTTTTCTTTCCTTTTTCTTCTTCCTTCTTCGTCAACCCATAAAATCTAGAAACCCAAAAATTTCTCCTCTTTCTCATGCTTCGGCCCCATAAACTCAAAAAATCCACCACAAGCTCCAACACCATAAACCCAAAAAATTCCCCTCCCGAGCTCCATCCTCCTCAATCTTTTTCGTTTTCTTTTTTTTTTCTTTAATCTCAAAAAAAAAAAAAAAAAAAAAAAAATACTCATAAGAGCAAAACACCTATCATCTTCTTCTTCTTCTGTCTCAATTTCATAAATTCATTAGACCCAAAAGCCAAAGATTCTATTTTTATGAAACCCGATAAAAAAAACATTTGGAGAGAGAGATAGAGAGGAGAAGAAAGTGGTGGCTGAGACAATTCAAGAAGAGTTCCAAATCGTGGTGGTCCGTGGGCAGAGCTGATGCCCTAACATGCTCCGGCGAGACCCCAATCTGAGCTACAGGCTTCAGAACTCATCACTCTCAAACGTCGTAGACATTCCCATTCCATCCACGCTGACCATTGCTGGACTCAAAGCCAAATCGAAGCTGACTTCGACTCACCAAGCCAAGAGGAGACACTGTGGAAAGAGAAGAGAAGAGGAGGCTAATGGAGTTAGGGTCCAAGAAAAAGAAAGAGGAAGTAGAAAAGAGAAAGAAAAAAAAGAATTTAAATTTTTTTTATTTTATTTTTAAAATTTTAAAATATTTTAAATTATTTTGCCACGTGTACATTGTATACACCATGGCAGTTCACTTTGACACTTAACAAATCAAAATGAATGAAAGAAGTACAGATCAAAACGATTATGGATATTTGAGAGTTTAACAATAACTTTTTCAATCTAAGAATTTAACCGCAAATTACCCTTATAAAAATAAAAACTAATAATTTTATTATCAATTTTTTTATTAATTTAATATGTAAAACAATAAAAAAAAATATATAAATAATTTATAATTTAATGCATTAAATATACTAATAAAATAATACAAAATTTACATACATACTATTATAACACATGTTAAATAAACTATATTTAAACTTTTGACCACTTATTTGAATTTTTATTAGATATGCTTTTAATTGTATATTAGTTGTAAAAATTAAAGTTAATTGCATTCAGTTAGTTTCTTAATATAGTGTCTCTAATTTAATTAAATTCCTATTTACTCTCTAATTTTATGTATAAATAAATATACATTCACCATTTTCTAAAAATCTCAAGTTTTACCTCATGAAAATATCAAATCATATTATCACATGGGTAGGGAAAAGTAGTTTTCGAATCAAATATGTGATCAAATTTGTTTTAATTAGAAAAAGGAAACAAAAAAAACATTGATACAAAATAGAAACAGAAATTTAACAGCTAAACAAGTATACAACAAAACAAAAACAAACTGAAAATTGAATGCCAATAATCAAACTTAAAAAATAAATAAAAATAAAAGAGGGATTGTTTAAATTATCAAATCTAGATTGAAGTGAATTTCCTCATGTATATTCACCGATCTATATAATGTTGCATAAAATGATAAAAAACTCTAGAGATTCAATGACAAAAATCATGAATATCATATCATGTAATTATAAGCAACAAAGTAACTTAATAAGAAGAAAAACTTGAGCAAAATTTAATATATATAGAAATCACAAGAACTCATTTTGGTTGGTCCTCACAGCAAATACTGACCTCAATTACCAGTTACCTTTGCCTTTTTTCTTCTTCTTTTCTTTGGTTTCTGTTCCGGAATAATACTAAGGCACTTGTTGTCATCGCCTGCAATTTTGTTGGGATTTGGAAGGCTTGTCAATCCATCTTCACCTATTGTCACCTCCAGATGTTGTTCTTTCTCCTGTGTTCGAAATCATTGCTGGTTCTCCAATATTCGGATTGGATGCAGGCGCTCCTTTTCAAGCCCTGCATCTATAGATACTGCTGTTTCTGTCTTTGGACTGGATGCAGACTCCTTTTCGCCGACATGGATAATATCACTTTGTTCACGTCCACTTTTACTCTTTCGTCTGCGTTTCCTAGTTTTACCATTATCGATGCCTTTGCTCTCAGCACCAGCAATTTCACCAAGGCCTGCATTGATAGATAATGTTTCTTCTCGTGTCTTAGGAGTGGAAGCAGCCTCTTTCTCGCCCAAATGGATAATATCACTTTCAAGTTTTCCATCTACAGTTGCACTTTCACCACACCCTGCATCTATAAACACTGCTGTTTCTGTCTTTGGAGTGGACGCAGGCTCCTTTTCGCCGACATGGATAGTATCACTTTGTTCACGTCCACTTTTACTCTTTCGTCTTCGTTTCCTAGTTTTACCATTATTGATGCCTTTGATCTCAGCACCAGCACTTTCACCAAGGCCTGCATCGATAGATAATGTTTCTTCTTGTGTCTTGGGAGTTGAAGCAGCCTCTTTTTCGCCCAAATGGATAATATCACTTTTACATTGGCCATCTACAGTTGCACTTTCACCACACCCTGCATCTATAAACACTGCTTCTTCTGTCTTTGGTGTGGATGCAGGCTCCTTTTCGCCGACATGGATAATATCGCTTTGTCCACGTCCACTTTTACTCTTTCGTCTGCGTTTCTTAGTTTTACTATTATCGATGCCTTTGCTCTCAGCACCAGCACTTTCACCAAGGCCTGCATCGATAGACAATGTTTCTTCTTGTGTCTTAGGAGTTGAAGCAGCCTCTTTTTCGCCCAAATGGATAATATCACTTTTACATTTTCCATCTACAGTTGCATTTTCACCACACCCTGCATCTATAAACACTGCTGGTTCTGTCTTTGGAGTGGATGCAGGCTCCTTTGCGCCAGCATAGATAATATCGCTTTGTTCACGTCCACTTTTACTCTTTCGTCTGCGTTTCCTAGTTTTACTATTATCGATGCCTTTGCTGTCAACACCAGCACTTTCACCAAGGCCTGCATCTATAGATAATACTTCTTGTGTCTTAGGAGTTGAAGCAGCCTCTTTTTCGCCCAAATGGATAATATCACTTTCACGTTTTCCATCTACAGTTGCACTTTCACCACACCCCGCATCTATAAACACTGCTGTTTCTGTCTTTGGAGTGGATGCAGGCTCCTTTTCGCCAGCATGGATAATATCGCTTTGTTCACGTCCACTTTCATGTTTTCTTCTTCGTTTCCTTGTTTTACAATTGATGCCTTTGCTGTCAACACCGGCATCTACAGTTGCAGTTTCACCAAGGCTTGCTTCTATAGATAATGCTTCTTCTTGTGTCTTAGGAGTGGATGCAGCCTCTTTCTCGCCCACGTGGATGATATCACTTTTACATTTTGCATCTACAGTTGCACTTTCACCACAACTTGCATCTATAAACACTGCTTCTTGTGTCTTTGGAGTGGATGCAGGTTCCTTTTTGCCAACGTGGATAATATCATTCTGTTCACGTCCACTTTTACCAATGTTCACATCGACAATTGCACTTTCAACAAGGCCTGCATCTACAGATACTGCTTCTTGTGTCATTGGAATGGATGCAGGCCCCTTTTCACCCACATGCATATCCCCAAGTTCAGCCATTCGTTTCTCCTTTTGTCTGCGGGCCCGTTTCTCCTTTTGTCTGCGGGCCCTAGCTATAGTATTTATCTTTTTACGTTTCATAGTTTTACCATTGATGCTTTCGCCCTCAGCAGCAGCATGACTCCCATCAATAGTTTTACCATTAATGCTTTCGCCCTCAGCAGCAGCATGACTCACATCGACAATTGCACTTTCAACAAGGCCTGCATCTACAGATACTGCTTCTTGTGTCATTGGAATGGATGCAGGCCCCTTTTCACCCACATGCATATCCCCGAGTTCAGCCATTCGTTTCTCCTTTTGTCTGCGGGCCCGTTTCGCCTTTTGTCTGCGGGCCCTAGCTATACGTTTCATAGTTTTACCATTGATGCTTTCGCCCTCAGCAGCAGCATGACTCCCATCAATAGTTTTACCATTGATGCTTTTGCCCTCAGCAGCAGCATGACTCCCATCAGTAGTTTTAGCTCCATGAAGCTCTACATCTCCCTTGCTCTTTCGTTGCTTCTCAATTTCAAGATACCACTTCGTCACAAGTAGACGAGCTGAGTTTGAAAGACGAGAGCCAGAGATAGACATGTGAATAGGCCTGCAAAAGCTTATATTAGCCAAAGGAAACAAAACAAAAAACACATGCATGCAGTCATCATTTATTTCGAGAGTATTAAGTCAGTAAAGTCCCAAGCAAAAATAATCAGTCTACCCTCGAATAATCTGATTGATGTAAACAAATTCTTTGCATGAACTGACAATTACTCTCATATATATAAATTCCAACATCAAGCAAAACCTGCTCTATAAAAAGATAGCATTAGGACGTTCTCACCTTAGAGAATGCAATCGTCCAACAACAGAAGACTTCTCATGCCAAAGAAATGGTGTGGGTTTAACATGCCTCCTGAAGATAGACTGCATAAACATATCAACAAAAATCAGCTTGGCAAAAATTATATATTTGTGTGTTTTATACACATGAATATACAAACAAAGCCATAAAAATAGGGAGCAGCACTTTTCGAATCAAAAAGTTTCAACCATGTGGTCAGTGCAGCAAGTTTAGTCACTTTCTGGGACATGTGATTGGAAAGAAATAGCACAATTTTCAAAGAAAGACTAGAACCAGTAGGAAGAACTCGGGATAATATAAACTTTGGGTTGCTACTTGGTAGTAGGTACACAAAACTAATGGTTTTGAGGGACTATCTATACATAAATTTGGGTCACTTAAAAGGTGTGTTTGGTGCTCAAAACCATGTTTGTTATCCAACCACACAATTTAATTGGAAAAGCTGAGATGCCAGACATCAACAATGCCACAAACAATTTCTAGATTAAATCAAACAAACTAATGAAAACATTGTTTCACAAACACAGATAAATCATTGATAATGAAAGTTACTACCACTAATTTTTATTAAACTTTTAGAACTCTTTTCAACTCCTGCACAGAATTATGTTGCATTAAACTTCCAAGATTTAGAATATAACGGCTAGAAAAAACACAAACCATTGTACCTTTTTCGGATAATGAACTCCATTTGGTGCTCTAGGAATGTGAGCATGGAAGGCAGGAGAATTGTAGAACACGGACCTAGATAAACAGAAATAAAGATTCATCAAATATGATAGCAAAGATAATCATTTGAACAAGACCAGACAAGATGCGAAAATAGCATGCAACTTACAAGACTTTATTGTCAGCGATCATATCCATGCCATCAATTGGTGAATATATTTGCTCAGGCTGCACTGGTATATTAGAAACAAAAATGTAACCATTCATCCCATCACTGCATGATTAAGGAAATACAGCAAGGTTAGCGCCAAAATTGTGAAAAGCTGGCACGAAAGAATAGAGTTGCACTTCTCTAATACAAATACCTGGATTCTGGAACAATTTCCTGTTTGATTTGAGTATCGATCAAGCTCAAATGATCAACATTACTTCTATAGAAAGAAAGTATATTCATTGCTAAAGGATAAGTCACATGAACAAACAACACATCCATACCCAATTTGTTCCTTTGACGCTCCTCTTCCTACATACATAGATACCCAATGAGAAACCTAACAAGACAAAACCCATCAAATACTGGAAAAATAGTTCATTTGTATGGTTATAGTCATAACGGGTAAGCATTTAGGCACCCGATGACATTGATTAGTTCGTAAAGAAACGATAGGATTGCAGTTCAAAAGAATACCGTCAATTCATTTTCTACTCTGGCAATTTCTGAGAGAAGGATGGTTTCCTCGATAAATGGAAGCTTGTAGATGGCCTGGATTCCAAGAAATACAAAGTCATCAAATTGTTAGCACAAACTTAATCTATAGAGTTGCCCTATATGATACTGAAATCAAACTAATATCTATTTTAATCAAACATAAAAAAAAAAAAATACATGATGATTGTAGAAATCAGTCTTTTTTTATTTTTAAACATAAGTAATATAAGCATAGTTGAAGAATTTGATCATGACAAAATACAAAATTTATCTTATACTCAGATGTAGATAATTCAGAATTGAACGTACTTGCCAAGAAAACCGTTTCCCATTCATATCCAGCTCAACATCTGCAGAAAAACTATTCATTTTAATGACAGAAAATTTAACATTAAATGGAAAACATAAAGCATAGTAAATTTTAGTGACCTGTTGGATAAAAAGCCAACAAAGGTGATGATGCATCAGTCATAAGCTTCCTATAAGACACCGGAAGAGCATGTGCACTGTACATGAACAAGAGAATAAATATCATATGACTAATATATGAGAGCAAAAATGCATAACGACGAATACAATCTTAAAAAATGAATGAAAAAGAAAGAGAGAAACCTTGCAGCAGGAAGTACGGCCATCAACTGATCAAATGGTTTAAAGGGTACCCCAAGTGTGAATTGAATCTTTAACTCATCAATACCAACAAAATCTGAAGCACATGGAGCATAGTGATAGGGATAGTACCTGTAGTTGGACATTAAAGAAGAAAACATGAAACGTGAATGTTGTGTTACTAAAAAGTATGAAACTTTGTGTGAAAAAAGATTTTTTGTTTCAAGGACTAAACATCAAAGCAGATATAATTTCCAAAAGTTTACTCATTACTCGTGACCGGATGACTAGCCCTTTGTAAGAAACACATGATACAAGACTTAAAAATAAGGAATGTGTAGAAAAGCTCACATACCATTGCCAGGAACAGACTCCTTCGTAATAATAATGCATGACCCAGCAAATCCCTTCCGTATATTTCAACACCTACATAAAATGAACCAGAAATTAAGAACTGGACTCACTACAAACAAATATAACACAGAGCAAAAGAATGTGTTCACATTATAAGGGTTTGTAGATATAAATTGAATACGGAATCATAATATCAAGACTTCATAGCAGAAAATCATTCTAACACAAACTACATCTGATATGTCACATCAAAAGTAGGAATTTATAGCCAACCCATATACATTTGTAGCTACAGAGCATAGATTTTTGCAGTATAGCCAAACCATTAAACGAAAACAGGAACTATGCCGAGCATAGATTCATAAGCTGCCAATATAGGTGGCACTTAGAAATAAATAGAGCATAACAAACTTCACTTACCAAATCGTTCCGAACATTCAGACGATCATTTTCAGTTTCAACCTTGAACTTTTCCAAGTAGTAGTTTTCCTTCCAATCATTTTCCCCAAAATTAATCTGTCAAAGAACCAAAAATTTTAAACTATGAGCACAAAACAGTTCAAACTAGTATACAATATAGTACCTTGAAGTGTGTCATGTATACACCTTTTTAACTTCAGTAGATGTGCTAACTGATGTTGTATTGTCTGGTGCTTGCTTCATCATAGCACTTGACTGGCTCAAATTAGATTTCATGACATTAAAAAATAACAATAATAAAATAAAATTGACCGTGGAAATATGTTACTGTTCAAACTCAAGCTCACAACATACTCACATTTACTGACTTTGAACCCAAAGATGTCTCTGTAACAGTTTTATTCTGTGAATAACGTTGATCACGGATAGCCCATTCATTTTCTACCTGAAGGATAAGCATATACAAATAAACCAAATAAGACAGCATAAAAGCATCGAACAACGGATCTACTAAGAGATATCTACAAATCAGTAACATAAAAACAAAGATTAACAAAAGCTCTAGTATTGATGCAGCAGGATGTTAGTAACAAAAGATCAATTTGATTTTCTTCTAATTAAGAAAAATATAAGATTAGCGAGCAAGTAAACCAGCTGACTACATATTGAAAAACAAATTACTAAAAGTAGTTTCGCATTAAAAACAATATGGAAAAACGCAATGGTCCTAAACGTGATTGGGTTACTCCATTTAGAACAAATTGTTTAAGATGGAATCCGATACACACTTGTGCACCAATTCAGTTCTTGAAAGAACTATGAAAAGGTAGTTTATTAATAAGAGCAAGAACAAATACAAAATCCCAAGTTATTCGAGAAACTTGGTAAACTCCCTGAGTAATATTTTACTCTGAATATTTCATACAAAATTCACACCCCTCTCACAAGACTAGCACTCTCTATTTATAAGCTAAACTAACAAAAAATCTTAACTAGCCAACCAAATTAGAAGACACAAACTTAGAAACGCTGAACACGGCCGCTAAAGATTTGACAACTCAACTTCCATAATTCTAATGAGTTGTACTAGCGAGACTAACATTAAGGCCTAATAGAATCTCAATCCTTCTCTACAAAAGTCTATCCTTTCAAATTGTAATATGGTGTTAAAGACTTTAAGTTTTCTCATTTCTCCATCTTTGACCTCTATTTGGGACCTTCAAGCTGATGTTAGTCAATTTCTTTTATGGATTCTTCGATTTGTTTAAAACCGATTCGAATGATGTGTATACCCACAAGTTCCGTAATCCAGCCTTGTGGAATTTGAATACATACACAGATTTCTTATTGGGCTTTGATGGATTCTCTCAAATACCACTTTCAGTGATATTATGTTTAAATTCATTCACTAAGTCTACATTCTTGGTGCCAAACATAGGAGGGTCTATTAAAATAGTCCTATATTGAAATGTGCCATCAGCAATACTCGCTCTCTTCTCATAATCTCCCTCATGCCTCGATTGATGTTATCCATATTCTATATTATCCCATGAAGTTCAGTCATCGCATTAAGCTTTGGCAAGTGTCTTAGAGTCTTAATACTCCTGACTATATTTGGATCCATAATCTAATTTTGTACAACCCACAATAGATTCTCAAAATTAACTAAATTTAACATATATACATAGCACAAATAAATCATACTTACTTGGTAACAAGTTGATCATCGCAGATATGGTGTATATATCGTGTGAATTTGGAATCGATATAATTGTGGCTCTAATACCATTCACAATGCCCCTGCTTCAACTGCGTTACACAGTTGTGATGATTCTAAGACTGTTTAGGTATGGGACTACCCAGCTGAAACGAGCATTACACATCTGAGACGGGGGAGTTACATGGTAAGAGTCACAATTATATCGACCCTAAATTCACACCATACACACCATTGTTACAAAGGATCATCTTGTTGCCAAGTAAGTATGACTTAGTTGTGTTATGTATTATACGTAAAATTTAGTTAATTTTGAGTATTAATTGTGGGTTATACAAAGTCAGCTTATGGATCTAAATATAGTTAGGATCATTAATGCTTTAAGATACTTATCAAAGTCTAATGAGAGAAATGAACTGCATGGGATAATAAAGAATATGGATAGCATCAATCAAGGCATAGGAGAGACTATGAAAAGAGAGCGGGTAATGCTAATAACACACGAAAAATATTTAGTTATGTCCCACTCGCTCAAATCGAAGGAGGCAAAGACTCACTTAAATCAAAGTAAATAAATATGAATATTCGTATCTAGAATATTTGAAGTATGACACATTGATTAAGCGTTTCATCGATACTTTTTCTACATTGGAATTGAAAATGAATGAACAATGTGTTAGAACCATAAACTACCTTTCACTTGATGAAAAACATCATGACCCTTAAACTGCCATCCAAAGACACTAGCAAGCATTTATCTTGCTCCAGAAAATTTTGATTACAAGCCAATTACAAGAGACACTTTAGAAGATGGGGTCTGACATAGAAGACCCTAACGAACCTAAACAGACGGTACAACCACCAACAAATCCTAAGCATGTGGAACAAAGGATCCATAAGAAAATCCGAATGAGGAATATATGTGTAACTTTATTTAATTTTCTTTCTCAAAAGTTGATTTTTACGTAAGAAGTTTAATGAGCCTCGTCAATTTAATTTCATTTAGTTAATTCTTTTGGAGTTAGAGTTTTATTGTAAGTATTTCTATTATATTTTTTTATCTTGAATGAATAAAAGATTAGATTATTTATTTATTTTAGTTTGTGATCTATTGCTTGAGTAATATATCACCATAAATTTTATTTAATCTATTTTAGTGTAAAGAACCTTCATTTTTTGTGTTAGAATAAATATTTCTCTATTTAACCTTCATTTTTCGTGTTAGAATAAATATTTCACTATAAAGGTTTAAATGGATTGATAAATACTACTTATGCCAGCAAAATGCATTTTCATTTCGGTAGCCCATCACTTGAAAACTCCAAAGTCAAGCATGTTTGATTTAGAGCACTCTTAAGATGGGTGACCTAGAAAGTTTTCCTAAGAATTGGAGCACTCTTAAGATGGGTGACCTCCTAGAAAGTTTTCCTAAGAAACGTGCAAGTGAGGATAAAGCATGCTGGAAATACTCGTGTTGGTTTATAGGATTAGTCGACATTTTAGGAAGCACCCAAAGTAACGTACGTGTAACTATGGAACTACAAAACTGAAGCACGAGCGTTACACAAGAGTCAATAACTCCCTCTCCACACATTCATGATTCAATCAAACTAAAATAGAGTGAGATAACAAGTAAGCTTGTCCAAAAAACTTCCTCAAGCTCCAAGATAAAATAAAAACGATCAATGTTGATTGTAAAATACAATCATCACTCATGAAGAGAACAAAAAATTCATAGACATTGGACTCCAAGTGAGTGGACATTTAAAATTCAAATCTCTTATTTATTTCTCTTTTTCTTTTTTCTTATTTATTTATTTATTATTATTTTATTTTATTTTTTTTGGTTCAAACTCCATAAAACAAAGTGGACAAGATTATTAGAGCTAATTGTCATCGAATTTATTTATTTATTTGTCTATTTTGAAATGCAAATAAACGAGAAGTAAAGCAAAGGATCTTGACAACTATCAATACCTGGACACGTTTTTGCAAGATTAATCCTTCATAAGATCCCACCACTCCTAAAAAATGCTTCATCCTTTCCAAATTTACCTATAAATTTTTATAAAATAAACTATTAAATATATGTACTCGTGCAAAATCTATTAAGAATACAAACTTTACACATATCAAACAAAATCATAAGATCGGTCACTTTAAGAACACAAATTCCTATCAGATAGTAGATATAAAAGAAACGTTTAAATCATACTCACCTCAAAAGAATTTGTCAGGTAACCACCCATTGTTACAAATTCCATTTTATAGATTGTCAGAAGTAATTCAATAGCCCCCTGAGAGATGTGAAGCACCCAAATCAAGAACTATTATAACAAACAAATATTGGATAAAGTAAGAAAAGTAAAAGACAAACCATGGATAAGACATACATACGTAACACTATAATATCTTAAATAGTTATTGTCCATGGAAAAATGTGTTGGAGAAGAAAATTCAAAAGAGAGACGTTATACAAACATGCATAAACTAACCAATGTGACAAATCAACAGTGAATAATTAAAGATTCATTTATTAGGTTCATGTAATTTTCAGCAAAAAAATTATATGCAAAGGTTAAGAGATCATCATATAAGTTTGAGTGACTGAAATTTTAAGACTCAAAGAAAAAGAACTTTGCTCTTGTTTAAATCTCATTTTGTAAAATTTTAGAATTCAATGTATAAGAAGCTTATGAGGACAACCTCAGATATTTCCAACGACGGAATGTGAGGTAGAAAGTCATTTCCCACAAACAAACACATCAAAACGAAATCATCAATTTGGCGCTCCAAATCTCCTTTAACATCTGGGATTTCCATAAGATATGCTAAATACTCCCTGAGGATCCAAATGTGAAGAAACTGTAACACAAAATGGCAAGAAAAGAATATATTAGAAGAAACACTATGGTGGCATTTGGTTGGGAGGAATGAAAACATAGGAATGGAATAAAATTTAAAATGCATAAAATAAATTGATAAAAAAATTATTAAATTTTTTCTTATCATGCATTGGAATGGTGTTTCATTCCATTTCAAAATGGAATTGTCATCCCATCAAAATGGTGGAAAGGTCATTCTATTGGAATAACATTCAAACACTTTAATACGCAACCAAACAAAATAATGGAATGGAGATTGTTTTCTTTCCTTTCCATTCCATTTCATTACCTCCAACCAAACGCCACCTATATTCTTATGGCCACAACACACACGTATAATGTAAAATCTTATATGAAGTATCAGATAACAAGATTGCTTTAGACACTTGAAGTTCAAAGTGGTAATCAATAATGCAAAAAAATTATTGGCAAGGGACAGAAAATTACCTGAAATTTCTGGTTTGAGATATAGCTATCTAGATTCCCTTTCAACAAGCCCGTACCGTTTCTCTTATTCATGTACTTGGATTTTACAAATTTATCCTTCATGACATCCTACATATACCAAATCTAAAATTAAACATAATAATAAAGGACAATGATAATGAGAAAACTACAGTAATGTTTTTAGTTACTTTTGAAGAAAAATTCAACTTGCTCATCACAAACCTCTCTCAAGATAGAAAAATGGACCTCATGGGATGCTAGAGCAAGCATGATAAGATCTGCATCCTATATCAAATTCAAATGTTAACATCATTAGATATCCCATATTGACTAAAATGGCTACGCTCTAAATGAAAGGAATCATCAAATTACCAATCCATATAGACAATGCCTTGTATTTGGATCAAATCCAGGCAGGTTTCTTTGCAAACGAATGTAAGACATTATCTTATGCTCCCCCTCGCCCGGTACACTGGCATCCGAAAGTATGACCTGCAAAACCATCATGTCAATAAGTTAGAATCCATATGCTATAAAGAAAGAGAGAATTGAATAAACAGGTAAATATCACGACAGTTACCTTGATTCCCTGCCAGTTTGGATCCTCATTCATTCTCAAGTAAATGTAATAGCGAAGGGCTGAAGACAACAATGCCATGAATTCAGACCCAGGTGTGATGACATTTGAATCAAGTTTACAAGAATCTTCTATTGACTGATTTTTAAGCTTCACTTTCCAAGCAGCCTGAAAGAAACATTATTAAAAACAGTTATGTTTGATACAGAGATTTTGTGTTTTTAATTCTATTTGTTCATGTAATCTATCTTTGATTGTGTTCCTAATAATGAATATTGGGTCATAACAGATATCAATGGCAAGTTTCAGAGATCAAAGACAACAAAAACCCACCTCCTCAGCCGCATCCTTAGCAGTCCTGAATCGTCGCGACCTTTGTTGGTTCATCTTAGCTCGAGGAGCAACACCATCTACAGAAAAAATTAATCCAAAACACAAACTTTCAAACACATTTACAGTTTTTTTGCAGAATGTTTTGTGAAAAATAGTCATTATTAAATTTTTAATTATGAAAATAACTTTCTAAAAAAATACTATAAGCAAAATAAACATATTTTGTTGCAAGAAGAACCAAAAATTACACTATATGGTCATACAACAAGCAAAAGTCCGTTTGGTACACCGTATAAAATCATATTATATTGTATAATATTATATTAAATTGTATGATATATCATACTTTTTAGGGTAAATAGCGGCATAAGTACCAAAAGTTTAAATTTATAAACAGTATAAGTCCCATGTTTATTTTTTTCAGCAACATAAGTACCTAATGCTTGTAAAACTATAATTTTTCTCCAATTTCATCAATACAAACTCTGTTTTGAATTTATTAAAAGAACATTTAATACTATATGTTTCTGTCTAGACCCAATGATTTAGAATTTAAGCCTTATATATGTCATATTTAAGACAATAATTAATAAAAAAAACATTTTACAAATATTGAGCAGTAGATTTATACCACTTACAAATTTGAAATTTTGAGTAAGTATACTGCTATTTACCTTACTTTGTAGCACTATGTTTGGTATTGCATATACATATAGATATATATACAATATTTTGATATAAATCAAAACTTAAAATAGTATTAATAAAATCTAATATGGCCTACCAAACGAAACAGGCAAAGAAAACCAAGATATTCCAAGCCAAACAAACAGACAGAGTTGAGTTTCACTCACCAATTGCAAGGAAGAGTAGCTTTTTGGGTTTAGCAACAGATAAAAGCTTATCAATATACTTAAAAACCGCTTGAAAAACCTCATCGTAGGTCTTCGGAGCTGGCTGTGGAGAACAATACACAATGCTCAATCAATTATACAAACAATAATACATATATATATTGTAAGTACTATATAAGGCAGCATACCAGTCCTTGAGGGTGAAAACAGGGGTGGATGATGCCATTCATGTCGAGGTAGAGATTGTCGAAGTCCAAGCCATTGATTGGGGCATCGATTACAGTGCGAGGGAACTTCTCCACTAACCATCTGTAAAACGAAGGTATTCCCATTGTTGTTGCTCTGAGATGAATGAACGAACCTCTTACGTCCTCTGAAGTAGGGTTTAACAAATACCTTTTGGTTGTAGAGTCTCCAGACCCATGCCCGGCCCAGGCCCAGGCCCGGCCCAGCCCATTCTGTTTTGGGATTATTTCAAGAGATTTTTACACATACACAAGAAATTACATTCTATATTCTTTTTATATTATCCTCTTTTATTTTTACCATCTTTTTTAAAGTCTATTATTTTTACCTCTTTTTTAAAATATTGTACCAATTTTGCCTTTGTCACTTCAAGATACTCTCCATGTGACTCTTTTATGTTAGGGTATTTTGGGTACAATACATATAAAAAGAGGTATGTTTCAAATAAATATAAAAGTAGAGGTAAATTTGATTAATTGATTAATAAAAGTGGTATTTTTCAACTTACCTCTATTTACACCGTACTGAAATTTCTTTTTATTTTATGAGAAATGTAACTAAATGGACCTATTTCTAACTCTATAGATAGCTAATGTTCATTTTTTAAAATAATAAAGCAAATGTCATTTTTTATTTTTTAATACCTAAAATACCCTTCATTATATAAAAGGTATTATATGTTGTATTTCTTTAATAGAAATTATGAAAAAATAAATAAATCAAAACATCTCTACTAAATTTTTGTCAACTATTTTTTCATTATATAAAAGGTATTATATATTTTATTCTTTTACATTTTGTTGTTGTTGTTGTCTAATATGTTATTTAACCATATAATTAATTTTTTATTAATATATCGTATGATATACAAACAATATATCTTAAACCAATATACATATATCACAAACTTGAACTAATATACTATTAAATAAATTGTTTTCCACAATATACAGTAGCATACAAAAATTATGTATCACAATCATAAGCAGATATACCATAGTCAAAAATTAATATACCGCCAGCATAGTGAAAAAAAAAATTATACAAAAAACTTAATTTAATATTCTACAAGTTTTTCTTTTCTTGTTCCTTCCTTCATGAAATACCAATGAACGTAAAATCAATATACCTCAGTCAAATATAACTATACCTCATACTTAAATTAATATTTAATAGTTTTTTTTTCTTTATATCCTTCACGATATACATATCACATACAAATAATATACCTTAGACCAATATAAATATACCATAAACTTAAACTAATATACTATTAAATGATTTTTTTCCACGATATATAATAGCATATAAAAACTATATTCTGCAATCATAAGCAGAAATACTATAGTGAAAAATTAATATACCACCAATATAGTGAAAAATATATATATACTAAAAACTTAATTTAATATTCTACGTGTTTTTTTTTCTTTCCTTCATGATATATTAATGAACATAGAGACAATATTTCCTAGTGAAATATAACTATACCTCAAACTTAAACTAATATTCCATATTTTTTAATTTCCGTCTTTCGTTCATTATATACCATAGCACATTAAAATAATATACTACAATCTTAAACTAATATACTACCTTTCAGTTATTTTAAAATATATATATTACCTTTCAGTTTTTTTAAATATATCATTGCACATAAAAATGATATACTATTGTGCAAAATAACTATACCGAACACTTAATTATTCAAGGTTATAATTGTAATTTTATCATCAAATTTTTAACTAAAAGGACATTTTGTTAATTTTTTAAAAAAGGAACATTTATTAACTTAATTGTTAGATTTAGGGTCATTTTGCATCTTGACCCTTATTTTATTGTAGAGTATAATTTTTTCAAAAATATCCTGTACTTTTTATTCTGTTTACTTTACTGTGTTAAGTTTCTTCTATTAATAAATGTTCATACCCAAGTTGGAAATTTGGCGGGGAATAGATACCCAGCCCAAACCCACCCTGATATGATATATGTATATATTTAAGTTTTAAAATCAAAACTACTACAATTAAAATAACTTCATATTTTAGGCTTTTTATTGATTATAGTAATGAGACATTTCAGTTTTCATGAAAATATTTGCAGTGATGCATATTAATAATCACACTTAACTGCTTTAAAAAATGACACTTAACTATTTATTTTCGATTGCCAATTTTGTATTAACTTCATTTACTATGCACACTATTTCACTCATGTTTATTGTTTTAATGAATTTTTATGATTGTTTTTTTTTATAAGTTCTCTTTGAGGCATTATTTTTTTTTCAAAAATATATGTGTAATGGATACCTGATAGGAATCATTTCCCCGTTGGGTAATTCCCGCCCTGCTCCCACTTTAATTTAAACGGATATTAAAGCGAGTATGGGGGTGAATTTAGGAAACGGGTATAAGGGTCGGGGAGCAATCCCTGCACCCGCCCCGCCACGTTTACAACCCTACATGTAGCAATATCGACACAATTTTCTATGGTAGCACCTATTTATCTCTATTGGTATAGCATCTTTGTGTTTGCCAAATAAGCCATCCACATAAGAGCAAACATCCTCCAAAATTTAACCATTGGAGATGTTCTAACGTGGAAGCATTACCACCCTAAAATAATATCACTACATAGTAATTAGACAAATCACTCCAAAACGAGATATTTTTATTATTATTTATAGGATAAATAATAGTATAAATACTTAAAGATTAAAGTTTATAAGCAGCATATACTCGGCAATTTTTTTTAGCGTCATGTGTATCTAATATTTGTAAAAGTGTAATTTTGTTTAGTTACCTCAATACAAGCTCTGGTAGTGTCTTAAACAGAATAGTACATGTAAAACTCATATTTTAAATTGATGACTCTAAACGGAAACATGTAATATCAATTACTTCTAAATCTAATAAATTCAAAACGGAGTATGTATTGATGAAATTAGATGAAAATTATAGTTCTACTAACATTGGATACTTATAAAAAGTGATCCAAAATTAGCATAATGTAAAATTTGCATTGAAATTAATGTTATGTTTTTATATTTATCATTATGTCATTTTTAATATTTTATTATTAAATTTTAGTTAACATTGTCATGACTTTTATTATTATTATTTTATTATTAAATTTTATATTGAGTGATCAGTGGTTAAAAATACATTTTTATTTATTTTAAATGATAAAATAAATTGAGTATTAATTGATATTTTTATAAAATTATTGTAATATATTTTATAAATGAAAATATTTGATTTTGATTCAATATATGTTTTTCTTGTAGGAATTAAAGTGTATTTTTGTTAAAAGGAAGAGGAAGGAGCAAAATTGAAAAGAAATGAAGAAAAAAAATGACATTTTTGTTAAAGTCCAAAGCAATCCAACCCAAAAAGGTCAAGCCTACTCATCATAAATTTTGTCTCTTCCAAAGCATGTGATGCAATGATGATAAGTCTAGGTCATCATCAACCCTATTTCCCTCTTCCACTCAACCTTCATCTAGAGAGTAAAAAACAAAATCACAATGATAACAGAAATAATATTAATTTTATTTTTGATTTGAAACCTTAAATTTAATATTAATATTTATTTTATAATCCCAAACTTGTATGTATTTACTTTTAGTCTTTTTATGGCTCTATAAATAGGAGCTCATTTTAGTAATTTTTGGTGTGTAATTTGTAGTGTAGAAAAATTATAGCAAAATTCTCTTCACTCTTCTTCTCATCTTTCTCTTTAGAAATTTTATGAGAATAATTAGCATAATGGTCTAATCTTCCTTGGAAGGTTAGGGATGATTCCATATGCAAAGTAAGGTTATTTTGTATTTTTGATTCACTTTTTGTTGTAATATTTATTTGAGTAATGCAAGTTCATATTATAATTTTATTTTTATGTTTTTCTTCCATCTATACTATCTATGCTATTATATACCAGATATATATAGATTTAGTCATGCTCTTTCTATATAGCTTTATTTAGTGATTATAGTAAGGGAAATTTACATCATTTACTAACTTTTCCAATAATCTTACAATTATACTTTGACACGCTCAAAATAACATTTTTACTGTTTTTTTTTTTTTTTTAATTTGGCAGTATACTGCCTTGATTCAAAGATATGGACATTAGTATAGGGTTTTATATATTATGTGGCTTATAGGTGTCTTTATGAGGTTTAACCTCTTCATTTTTTAAAATAATGGTGCTTTAAAAAGGGATGATTTGACAACTTTATTATTACTTAAATTTGAAATTGAAGACAACTCACCCATCACCCACGTGATTCCCATTCCCAAGTTTATAAATGTATTTTGTTTCTCTCTCTATCTCTTTTTGTGGGTTGATGTTTATAGAAAAATTCTTGAGATTGGTGTCAAGATAAAGACCATCAACCAAGAACTTTACATAAAACTTTTCTCTCCATTCTTCACTATTTCAAAAACTTACAAAGCTCATTCCTTTCATTCATTTGTTCAGTTCTTCTTCTTCATCTTCTTTTCTTTTCTTTTTATTTTTTTTTTAAATTTTTTGAAGTTCTTAGTTATGTTTTTTTTTGAAAATATAAGAGTTAGTGTGGTTTTTTTTTTGTTCTAATTTTCTAGAACTTTCTTGCAAATATAGTGCATTTAGTATTGAGGATGTGCACGACATAGTTAATTTTTGATCATTTTTTTCTTTTATTGTTTTATTTGTTTTAGTATTGTTTTAGTATTGTTTTACTGTTGTTTTTCATGATTTATTTATTTGATGCCGATTTCACTGCCCTTGCTCCATCTCGCTGGAATTAATAAGTATTTTCTGGGTGTTCTCGTGTTGTTGTAATGGTTCTGTATGTGAGTGTGGAAGATGGAGGCTATAAATACATTTCTTCTTCGTTTTCTTTGGCTATTTTTGTGGTTTTTTTCTTTTGGTTCTCCTATAAATATATTTGACGAGCTCACTCACAAGAGAGTTTTGAGGTGTGTGTTTCTTTTATATTTTTCTAAGTAGTTATATTTGCTTCATTTGTTTTTGTGTTGTTTCAGTGTTGTTTTAGTAGTTTTTTTTATTATAATTTTCTAGGAATAGACTTGCAAATATAGTTGATTTTGCATCTGGTGTTGAGGTTGTGCAGCAGATTGTTTGTTTTTTTTAATCATTTTTTTCTTTTGTTTTGTTTGATTGTTTTAGTGTTGTTTTACCGTTGTTTTGCCTTGATTATTTATTGACGTCGATTTTACTGCTTTTGTTCAATCTTGTCGGAATTAATGGTTATTTTCCGGTTGTCTTGGTGTTGTTGTGGTGGTTATGTCTGTGATTGTCAAAGATGGAGGCCTCATACTTTTGTTTTGGTATTGACAGTATAAAAGAAAAAAAAAAAAGAGAGGACAGTATAAATGTTAATTCTGCCGTGTGGCAGTAAAATTGAAAAGTATTACCCCAAATACAGTATTTTTGTAAAATGCCCTATAGTAATGGTAGTATTACTCTCCCTATGTGTCTAAGATTTAATAAAAGTAATATTAATGTTTATTTCATTCACTATTACCACCATCTCCATCTCTATCTCTTTGTCATTATCTTTACTAAAAATATATAGGATTAGTCATGCTCTTTCTATGTGTTACTATTTAGTAAAAATAATATTAATGTTTAGTTTTATGTTTAATCTTTTATTGCATTATTACTTGATGTATAATGTCATTTCTAGGTTCTACATAAGATTAAATTATTTCTTTTATTTTCAAGAATTTGTATACTCAAAATATAATGAACTTTAATATTATATTAATTGTGTTAACTTTGTGAATCAAAGGTACAAAATAGCTAAATAAGCATATGGATAATTCTTGAAGCCTTTCTCTCTTTGACTATTGATTACACTTTTATTTGATTTCTTTTAATATTTATTACCAAAACAAAAATCTTCAAACTCTTTTGGTTACTTATTTGTTACTTTTTATTAACTTTTTGTGTTTATTTTTCTACTAACGCTTTTGTCCATAATTACCTCCTTGTGGAATCGACTGCCTGATTTATATTACAATCACCGCTAGTGGAAGTCACATTTGGGCGTTAAACATTGACCTTTGTATTATTATTTTTTATTTTTTTATATAAATTATTAAGTGAGTATTAAATAACATTTTAAATTTTACATCAAGATTTAAAATAATGCAATGGAGCATAATAGTATAACTCAACTTTTACATAATTAAGCATAAATAAAATATATATAAAAAAAATAATTTGTGGCATCAATACTTAAGTTTATTTTTTAACTGTTAAAATACTTAAGTTATATTTTTCGAAACGTTCATAGGTACCTAACCATTAAGTGTCAAGTCAATAGCCACGTAACAATCCCTAATTAGTCCAAATCATTAAATATTTATTTTTTTATTTAAAAATTAAATAAGAAAATAATACGTGGATAATAACTTGAGACTTAATAGTTGCATACATACAAAAGTTCTAAAATATAACTTGAGTATTATTACTGTAAAAATTAAACTTAAGTATTTATTTGCAACCAAAAATTTTTGTAAGAGAGAGGACATTGATGTGTTGTCACGACGGGGAATCATTGGTTCTAAATGCAATCAAGGCAAATAGGCAACCATTCTTTAGAGAATGACCTGACTCGTTTGCGAGTTAAACTTATAACATGTTTGCTTTGGTGTAATCAAGATTGGAATGTAATAGAGATTACAATTAGAATGTTTGGTTGAGCCTTTTAACTTTTGTAATCTCTTTACATTATAATGAGCATTACACGAGTTGCATGAATTCTCATTACATAGATATAACTCATGAATGAGGATTACAATTACCAATATATTACAAAAAGACTTGTATACCCTTCTCTCTCTCTTATCTCTTTACCAAATGTAGTTAACAATAAATAAAATGAGGACATTTTAGTCAATACATTAATTATTCAATTTTAGTTTTATACTAAACCAAATAAAAAAACTAATTACAATGTCCATTATAAAATAAGCCAAACATGGTAATCGTATTACATTTTATTACTATTCCTATTACCATTACAATTACATTTTAGTAAACTAAACGTCACCTTAGGTATTTACGTCGCAAATTACTTTATACAAAAATAAATAAATATTTTCTAATAATTTTTAGGAATTTTTTCATTTTTACACTTTAAAACAGTTTTTTTTTTTTTTTTACATTTTTACGGAATTCCATACAACAACCCCTATAACTACTAAAAGATTAACCTAAATCGCTATAGCAATTCACATAAAAATCACCGGAGAAACTCCAACCGTAAATTTGAAAAAAAGAAAGGCTAATTAGGATTTTTGCCCCCTGAACTTTGACATGTACCAAATCATGCCCCCTGAACTTTTACGGTCGTTAAAAATGCCCCTTAAACTATTGAGATTGTTGGATTTAAGGACTTTTGTCTAATTTCATTAAATTTTACTATTTTAGTGATTGTTTATGTACTGAACCATGCTCCCCGGACTTTGATATCTACCAAATCATGCCACTCGAATTTTGACATGTACTAATTATGCCCCTTAAACTTTCATCCATGTTAGACTTTTTTCCTAAATTTGGAAAAAGTCCTTAAATCCAATAATTTCAATAGTTCGGGGGACATTTTCAACGACCTTAAAATTTAAGGGAGCATCATTTGGTACATATCAAAGTTCAGAGGGCAAAAATTCTAATTAGCCAAAAAGAAATTAAAATATTGTATATGAGATAATTCTACTCATTTTTAATTATTTTTTTAAAAAAAATAAAATTGAGAGGAGAGAGAAAGAGAGGTTGTTGCTTGGGTGGGTGAAGGTATACCATAACAAAAAAAGAACTTATTAGAAACCTCTCTTCTTCTTCTTCTTCTTCTTCAACTAGTTGTTGTGGCTCAGAAAGCCGTACAATCCTATACCCACCGCCATTGTTATGGCCTCAACAACTCTCCGATGGAATCCTCTACTTCCCCCAAAACTAAAAACCCACTTCCTCCTCCCCCGCACCACTCCCAACCACTTCAACTACTCCTCAAACTCACCTTCTAACTTCCTCGTCGTCCAAGCCTTCCGTCGCAACGATTTCGATGGCTTCGCTAAACGCATGGCCTCCGGAGAAGCCTGGAGAGACGCCTGGCGTACTGCCAATGATGGCTTTGAGCGATTCCTCTTCGAGACTAAGAAGACCGCCGAACGCCTCGACCGTCGGTACGATGTCTCTCGCCGCCTGAGCTCCGTCGCTCAATCTGCGTATTCACGAGCCCGGGAAATTGATAGAGAACTCGAGATTGGATCGCGTTGGCGAGCTTTTTCAGTGGATTTTAGCAGAAACTTGCCTAGGGTTTGTGAATTTGTGAATTTTTTTTAAGAGTGATTAATTTCGTAAAGTTTTAATTTTTAATTCGTTGATTGGTTTGCTTTTGTCCGTACAGTACAGGAAGCAGTTGTCTGATTTTTTGGATACTCCATTAGGAAGGGGTTGTGCTGTAAGTTTCCATTAAAAACTTTACAACTGCCATGAATGATTATTGTGCTGATTTTTTAGTATTGGGGCTTATTATAGCAACATCTAATCACTGAATTGTGTTTATAAGAGTAAGATAATGTAATTATAATTTAGTGACACAAAGCTCAAAAAAATTATGCTTTTTTTGGTCTTGGGATGATTGAAATTCAGTGGAGTAATTGGACTTCTCTATAGTCAAAAAAATCTATGTTCTGGTTGTGTATATATGACAATTATTGCAAATTATAGCAACATTTTGATCACTGAATTGTGTGTATGATAAGTTTCCATTAAAAACTTTACAACCGCTGTGAATTGTCTTTATAAGATAAGATAATCATCAATTTGGTGATTCAAAGTACAAAAATTTTATGCTTTTGGTGTTGGGATGATAGAAATTTAGTAATTGGACTTCTCTATAGTCAAAATTCTATGTTCTGGCTGTTAGTTATGGCATATGAACTTGATGATTATTGCAAATTATAGCAACATTTAATCACTATATAAATTGTGTATGTGATAAGATTTTACAATTTAGTAATGTAATGATCATAACTTTTCTGGGTTTTGTTTTGGGATTGTAGAAATTTAGTGTCAGGAGCTATATGTAAATGTATGTATATAATTGAACCATTTATAGTCAAAAATCAATGCTTTGGTTTTTAGTTATGCCAAATGAATATTGTAGAGTTACAAAGTGATAAACTTTTCTGGTTTTGGAAATTTTGTGCCAAGAGCTGTGTATGACAAATGATTATTGTGTTGAATTTTTTTTGTATCGTAAACTTTACACTGCCATGAATGATTATTGTGCTGATTTTTTTTTTTAAGTATTGGGGATTATCATAGCAACATTTTATCATAATTTAGTGATACAAAGCTCAAAAAGTTTATGCTTTTGGTCTTGGCATGATTGAAATTTAGTGGAGTAATTGGACTTCTCTAAGTCAAAAATACATACACAGTGTCAAGAGCTGTGCATGTATAATTTGAACATTTTATAGTATAAAAATAAATGGTGGGGTTTTCAGTTATGGCAAATGAAATATGAATTGATGGCCTTTTTGATGATTTTGCAGACAATTTTCTTCATTTGGTTCGCATTATCAGGATGGCTCTTCCGGTTTTTGATATTTGCAACATGGGTATTACCATTTGCTGGTCCTCTTCTCATTGGAACATTTGCCAATAGTCTTGTTATAAAGGTAATCATATCAATATGTATCCATTCTTAAACTTTGGATTTCTTCTCTTGATTCTTTAGTTTCATTTTAGTTTGAATTGTTACTAAGCAAATTGGCTTCATAAAGTGTAGTTGTACAAATTTGGCAGTAAAATATTGCTTTACTTGTTGGACAGGGATCTTGCCCAGCTTGTAAGAGACAATTTGCTGGTTACAAGAATCAAGTGATACGTTGCACTAGCTGCGGAAACACAGTGTGGCAGCCCAAAAGTGGCGGCGGCGGCGGCGGGGGCAGTGGTGGCGGCGGTATTGGGGACTTCTTTTCGGGAAATAGCAGAGGCAACAACACATCATCAAAATCAGGACCTGAGATCATCGATGTAGAGTTTGAAGAGAAATGAATATCAACAGAGTTTACTTTGTAGTTGGAAAAAAGTAGTAGTAACTAATTCATTTTCCCTATATTTTTGCTCACATTTTTAGTTCGATGGTGTAAATTAGGTCTTATATTTTTATAATAAATATTTTGAAGAAAAGTTAATGTTATAAATTTTGTACACAAGTAAAAAAATAAAAATTGATCTTTGGCTATGAAATTCAAAAATCTTTTGATCATTTAAATATTCAAGTACTTTCCAAAAAATTCTAAATTAAATAAACTATTTATAAATCCACAAGAAATACCTATCAACAAACAAACAAAACATTGTCTAGTCCAACTTTTGCAATGAAATGCAAACTCATATATTGCATTTTTCTTCAACCCAAACTATAAGTAAAGAGAGTTTGGGGATGTGGTTTGAAACTAACTATACAAGAGATTAGAATGGCCATGACTTCACTTTTCTATATAACCCTCAATTTTTAAACCTTTAAGCCGCTTTACAGGTGCATCAATCAACAACAAGCACTCACAGCGAAATGCCTTACGGTTCTCTAAATTCAAAAATAGGTGGTGTTTGGTAATAAAATTCCATCACTTTTTACAGTGAAACTCCTATGCAACAGCCAAGGGAAAGGGGGCTCGGGGAGTGTCTGTTTGCCGTCTCATTCATTTCGGATTGAATTGTACTTTTCGGAAAGGGTTGGTGACTTGGTTATTTCATTTGTTAGGTTTTTGAACCTAAGGCTGCAGTCTCCACCACTGCAGAATAACATGAATTTACATCATCAGAAGGGTTATTGGCATTTGATGGCATAGTAATAAATTAGCGGTGAATGCTTTTTAGACTAATTTCGGTTCGGGGCAAACCTTATTCGATTCAAGGAAGCAATAGCTCTAAGGGCGCTGCGAATCATGTCTTCATTACGGTCTACTTCTTGCTTGACAGCATCTTGTTTTGGCTTGAAATTAATGGTTTTTTGAAGAGGGTCCACCAAAGAGTCGAGAACTGAAATTGCAATGAATAGTATACGAGTCATAAATTTGCAGGATGCTGAATCGAAGAATTAACATGATCATCTAATTACCAACCTGCCAGAACCGCTGATGGGCATTTTTCTGAAAGCTTTGAAAGAATCAGATGGCAAGGCATTTTAACATCATAGTGATCTGCACAGAATGCCAGAAATTTGAATCAATTCAAGATCGTAGTAATACGAAGACTAATAAAAACATATCTTTTATATTAAGTACTCACCATCAAGACCAGATCTAAGGTAAGGAACAATGAAAGATGATGGATTCACTTGATCTAGACAGCTGTCCAACAATGTGTCCACACATTCAAAAGCAGCCTTTCTTAACTCAAGGCCATCATCCACAATGTGCTTAAATGGACCAAGATCAACTGTCCTTATCAATTCTTGCTGCACAGAGTTTTTAAGAACAATAATATCAGAGTCGAACAATGTCTAGTAGACATGCCACAAATTACAGAACTTTAATTTACCTTAACAACTGTTTGATCATAGAGAAGTGGCAGCAACTCAGGGAGAAGCCCCTTGATAAGGTTTGGCTTATTGTGAGCAAATGTACTCAAAGCCAAAACAGCTGCACGCCTAACATGCTGCCAAAGAATTCATATCAAATCAGTCAAATCTAAAACCAACTATCCACAGATGAGGAGAGGAGGAATGTTTAATTAAAAATGCAAGACTTACCCGATCATCATCTTTAATAAGCATCAAGAACGATGAGATCTCAGGGTATATAATGTCGTCTATCTTCTCTGGGCGCTCAACTACTGAATATTTCACCGCAATGACAACTGTAGCCCTAGTGAATGCAGCTGGACTAGTTGTTCGGATCTTCAGAAATATAGATGGTGACTGAATATTAGCAACCGGTCTAATAATTTTATCATGCATTAATTAAACATTAATGTACAAAAGTCTGTTGATACCTTGAGTGCAGGAACCAGTTTTGCAGGTTCAATAAGAGCAATTTTACCCAGACACTCAGCTACAACGTTACGAACACCCTCTTCATCACTTTCACAGTGATTAAATAGTAACTTAAGAATCTTCTCAACACTAGAATCTTGGAATTCTGATTTATCTACAGATTGCCTAACTATGACCTGCAATAATAGTAAACTAGAAATTAATCCAAGAGAGTTCTCAGAAAATAACAACAGGACCTTCCCTAGACGTATGGTGCAAGATATCATACCTCCTTTAAGGAATGAAGCAATAGATACTGTTTCTTCTGCTGATTGTCAATCTGATCCAAAATAAAAGGTAAGTACTTGGATAGATTACCAACAGCAATATTGCCAAGAGCATACGAAGCTGCAGACTTTATCTCTTCAAAAGGTGATTGAAATGACTCGATAACTATGTTTTCTATATGTGGATGAGAGCTTAGATCTTTCCTTCTGCCAATCTCCCCCAGACACAATAAAGAAAGGTGCTGCTTCGCCTGAAATATGATATCGAAAGCAAACTCAAATTTATTTCTTTGTTTATAAAAGTGAAATGTACAGTGAAGATATCCTAAGGATGCTTACGGAGTTGGAACTGCTGTCATCTTTGAGAATTTCTGTAAGCATTTTTACTGTAGATGAATATTTTTTGTCACCTGCAGCAAGGCAAAGAACAGCCACGCATTGGGCAATTGAATACAAAGCTTGCTTTGCAACACCACCAGCTTGGGGGGATGGTTTAGCACTTGAAAGAAGGGATTCAAGCAAGGCATCAAAACTTGTGTTCGCAGAATAGACCAAAGCAGCAAAGAAGTTTTGCAGAGCCTGCAGTATTTAAAAAATAAGTCTTTAAACATGCAAAATATCTAGATCGAGATTTAACAGCAAAGTGCACATGCAAAGTACCAGCAGGGCATGTCCTTGAAGCAATGAGCTTTTGATCAATGTTAATGCTTGAGGAAGAACTTTATGTCTAACAGCCGTACCAATAACCAAACTTGATCTCTTGTCAGACATTAAGGTGCAGCAGAGTTCCAAAGCAAGAGCCGTCATATGCAAGTCTGAATCACTGAGAAATCAATGAAATATTAGAGCCACGTCTGGATAAACTTAAATGAGATTGGATAAGCAAAAATAAAAAATCAAATAAAAAAGGTAGAGTAGGTTGAAACCTTATCAGAGTAGAGAGTTCCACAATGATAACCTCATACGCAGGGGAAGCAATTTTATCGCCATAAGCAACTATGAGGGAATTAAGGGTCCCTAATGTTGCCTGCCTTAAAGCCCGATTAGCCTATTTAGCAAGAGAAGTGAAGTTCAGAAATTTGAACAAAAAATATGTACTATGGTCATGGTAGTAATAATATGATTATATATTGATCTATTCATAAGAATAAGTTACAAGCTCTCTTACCTTTCTTAAGAATGCAGTCAGTTCAGTTATTACTTGCTCCAAAACACACGAAAGGTCTATTTGCAACGGAGAAGCAGCAATCACAGCAAATGCCTGGAAGTAAAACGATGAGCAAATGTGTACTAACATAAAGCTAGTGGGAATTTGGTGTTTCCCAAAAAAAAAAAAATAAAGCCAAAGAACTTGTGGGTATTGCATAAAACAAATAAACATACACCCACCTTCACAGCAGTTAGTCTGGTTATCTCATTACCCATCCTATCAACAAGCACAGGAAGGCATGAAGGTAATTCTGCTTTCAGGTTATCACCAAATGTTGAAACAACGAGTCCCATGCAAGTGATAGCACACTCCTTGACCTCCTGGATAAGCACAAAATGTGAGTCGCAGTAAATCCTCTGAAATATTTCTTAAACAGGAATACTACTGACCTGATCTTGATCTTGATTAGTCAAACGTGACATTATGGCATCATAGAGTGGGCGAACATAAGGTTTAAAGTCAAAACCATTCCCCTACATCAAAACATCATGTACACAATTAAACAACAGACGCACAAGATCCTGGAGTCTTACAGAGTACCAATTAAACTCACTTCAATGTTAGGGCGAACAACACGAACGAGTTCCCCGCATACTCTTAATGCTTCAGCTGTCACTTTGTAATAACGCTCACCTACAGCTGATAAAACAGGACTAGAAAGAGCCTGCAAAATAAAATAAAATAGAAAAACATCACTGAAGTAAACAAAATTGCAAAATAAAGCAAATTCCTTAAACAGAGTATTTATAGCATTCCACTGTAAAATAAAAGAGAGAAGAAAAATGCAATAAACAATATTCTTAAAGAGTGCAACATCCCATTACAAAAAAGAAGCAAAGATACAAGAAGCAAGAAAATAACATGTCTTATATGAAAAATATTTAAGATCAAAATTTAATATGGACAAAACCATAGTTGAATGTAATTCATGCACAGAAGGGAAGAAAAAACAGTAATATTTTGTACAGTAAATAAGTTAGTCCTTTAAAAGAAAATTTGAAAAATCTCTTTGACACATCAACCAAGTTAGTTTACTGAGGTTTTGCAACCAAAGATCATAAAAAATGACAACACATAACAATATATATATATATATATATATTTATATACTGATTTAAAAGGAAAAAATAAGAACATCTACTTTTCTAGGTTTCATGCATATCTATATCCATACATCAAATTCTGCTGATTGTGTTCTCCACCCTGCACTAACTAAGAAGGGCACTGATGTTTACCTTGACATGAGGATGGAAAACAGACGGAAAATGTGAAGCCAAGACCAATCTTGTGAAAATAAGAGCTTCTATCTTCAAGTTTGAGGTAGAAGATTTGTCCTGTATATGATCATTGAAAACAACATAGGGGATGGGAAAAAATATTAACACCAGATGTAATATTATAAATATCAGAAGATAGATTGAAATCTCTGCTTCAACATTGTACTTACATTCAAAGCCTTTTCAATTCCTGGAATGAGGGATCCAATGTGATCTGCCAGGCAATCTGGCAAGACAACAACAAGTTCTTTCAAAACAGAAAATGCACCAACCTGCCAAGGTAAAATGTAATGCTTAAAAAACAGGTCTGAAACAAATGCATAAAAAATCGACATGAGAAATCTCTACCTTTGTTTTAATAGACTTTTCACGCAGTTGCCTGTTTATAGACTTGATAATCTTTGGCACCTCTTGCTTCAGCAACCATCTTGGACTGCACATAAATGAATTTAAGCATTGATACTAGTCCATCAATAGGAAACCAATGAGAGGTAACTGAAGAAACCGATGAAATGTGCCAAAAGAATACATCTTTTTCCACAGCTTATTACATTTACAAGCAATATTATGAATGGGGCCTACTGAGAGGGGGTCAAGAGTGGGGAGAGAGTATATGTGGGTAGCTTGTTATAAACACTGCGCTTTGCACCATGAAAATCTCATGTTATGGCTTGTTAGTGTTGCTATGTTTAAAAAAGATATATGTGAGTAGAATTAGATGTGCAAAATTCAAATATATGATATTATTCAATTTGACCAAAAAAAACATTAGTCCCCCATAATTTGCCAAAAAACAACACAAACCCATGCACATATCAAAAAGGATAAGGAAAAGAGCTAAAAGTAAGGTTGCGGAATTTTGAGGATATGTAGAAACAATAATAATAAATAAATACATACATACATACAATCTGGGTCAAGTACAAACATATAAATAAATAAAGAAGCTTGCCTTAATTCATTGATGTCAATCTGCCCTTTTGTAACATTTCCAGTTTGACGCAACAGTTCAATGAATGTATTAAATACGTCCATCTGCAGCAGAGAAATATAAGATAACCAGCCCACAAACACACTACAAAAAAGGTAAAAAAATGAAAAACAATTATGCACATAGAGAACAATGGGACTTGCCTTGACATTTTCCTCCCTCTCCTTAAATCTCTCAATCAATTTTGGGCAGGCCTGACGAAGCATAGATAAAATATTTAATGCAAGATCCATGAAGCAAAATTAAAAGGAATAAATAAATAAATAAAATCTATATTACAACTTTATAGAAATACAGGTATCAAAAGCAAGCACAACAATACCTCCTCATACAATTTTGCAAGCATCTCAGGACGAGATACAATTAATGCCGCTAAGCATTTAGCAGCAGCTCTTCTAACTTTCCAGCTGACATCTTCATCATCAGTATACTCGTTTGCACTCTCACTACAAAATATTAAACACCAACCGTTAAAAAGATATATTGATTAAGAGTCGTGAATTACCCTCAAAGACAGATTTAGGACATACTCGTCTTCTTCTTCTTCAAGACTATCGTTATCTGTATCCTCTTCCATGTTATCAGTGAAGTTAGGATCATAACTTAAGTAGTCCAGATTAAGATGAAGAATTTCATCACAGTAGGATGAAATATCCCTGGGGCACCTCAGAAGAAAACTTTCAAGTGCCTGCAGTCAAAATAGTCCAGAATAAATAATACAACGAATGTTCAGCATTGGCATGTAAAAATATTCAGCAAAAAAAAAAAAAAGTGCAAAGTGTAAACATTAACAATAAAACAAAAGAGCACCAAAAGAAAAATAAAGGAAAAATAATTCATGTACCTGCAAGCTGTACTCCCGAAGTTCCTCATCATTCTCTGATGCACTCGTGCAGTAATTGATCAGAACAGGGACAGTGTCAGAAAGATGGGGTCCAAACCGATACCCAACAGCCCGACTGAAGCACATACAAGAACTCATCAGCAAAAGAAAATTTTGAATTTTAAACAATAAGAAACACGGAACGTGAAAAGATATTTAGAAGACAGAAAATAAACATTTTGACACTCACCTTAGAGCACCAATCATCTGAATGTTTGTGCGGGTCATTTCTGATTTTGCACCTTTATTTCTCAAGTTCTGAACAACTTGAACTGTTGCCTTCGCTAACAAATCATCGGACAAGCTTGAAGCAAGAGATGCTGAAAGAAAAAGATCATAAGTTAAAACTCTTTTTTGGAAAAGAAACTAAGGGGGCGTTTGTTATGGAAATAAGTGTTAGGATGTGGGGGCATTTGAATTAAATCCTTTGTTTAGTGTATTTTTTTAGGTGGGGATGTAGTGGGGCCCACAAACATTTAGTGGGTAAAGTGAATAATTTTGTAAACTTGAGTTTCACATGCCCCCACATGTGATTCCCTTGCTCACATTCCCGTGTAAACAAAAACCAACACCAAACACCCCCTGAGTTTATTGTATATTATAATTCCATTACAACCAGTGGAGCTTCTAGTCAAAACAAGACTTAGAAAAACAAACTTCAAATGAGAAAACAAACAACACTTAGCAAATATTATTAAATGAAGAGTTCAGAAAACAATCAACTATAGCATAAAGTATTACATTGATCTTACCAATACATGCAACAGTTTTTTTTCTGACACTGGCTTGATTAGAGCTCAACTGGGACAAAAGTGCCCCTAACAGCAGCTCATGGTCAGTTGCCATAAGATTTCCAAATTTATGCAGGACATCGCATAAAATGTCAAGACATTCACATTTTATCTCTGTGCTTGTACCCTGTACAAAATAAGTGCAGTAAGTGATTAGTAAGAAGCCTTAACAAGCATTTCTTTTTAGTCGGGAAAAAGAAAACACGATAGAATTAACAAGAGAAGATGTGTAAAGGATGAACTAAGTAAATAATAGCCCAGTAATCATACAAAACATCTACTACAGAATGACTTTATAAACTAAATTCCCATATAGAAGAATGAGTAAGAAAGCTCACAGTGCCAGTAATCCCTTTAATCAACTGTCGCAAAATTGAAACTAGAATAGATTGTGCAAGAGATTGAGTAGCAATTTCGGCAACAATAGTCTTTAAAGCTATGCTTGCAATGTCACGATGTTGATCCTTTCCATTCAACAATTTCTCACAAAGTTTATTGGTCATTTCCACAACTCGTGCTTCGCTGACCTTCTTCACCAATGGAGCAAGACTACAAGAACACACGAAAATGTGAGCAAATTTAGATAGCATTTTCCATTTAGTTTCAAATAATTCAATAACAGCTACAACAATGTAAAGTGGATATACAGAGAAAACATTGTACCACTTCACAGCCAACCCAGATACATCGCCGGCAACATCATCAAGCTGCTGAATGATGATGTTTGACAACTTAACCTCTAAATCAGTATCAGCTTTGAAATTATCTCTGTTCAATTCATTCAAGAGATCAGAAGTTGCCATGTATCTGTAATCTTTATCTTTGCCCGTCATCTGTATACAAGTTTAAAACTCAATCATCTATCACAAAAGACAACATGGTAATTGCACAAAATCATTGTTCACAACTCAAAAATATACCTTTTCCAGTATACTGGTTAAAGCCAAACTCGCCATAGCTGCACAACTATACAACTACGTGCTGCCCGCCAAATTCAGCAAATGTCAATATCTCAATATAACAAGCTGGAGAAAAAAAGAAAGAAGTGTACCAATCAATAACAACAGCTCTCATTATATATTCTTTACATAAAATATAAAGGCTCTGTTTGTTTAAACTTTTACTTTTCCTTATAGCCAGAAGTATAAAATAAGTATAAGCTTAGAATTATTATATGGAAATCTTTTTTCTAATAAAAATTACTTTTCAAATTGTTTGAATATCATTATAAAGAAAAAAAAAATTATTAAAAATTATGTAAATTATTTTATTAAAAAATGATTCTTCATTCTTTATCCAAACAGCCCTAAGAGCTTATAGAAGCTAAACCAAACGGGACTATGACTGAATCCAAATTTGATAATACACCTAAGTTTATGCACCATAGCACCACATTGTGTTATATAGAACAAATCAAAAAGAAACAACTCCATCAATTTCGAAAGAAAAAACAAAACAATCAGCCGATCCCAATGTCATTATCAAACCAACCCTACCCTTAACAAAAATCAACAATGCCAAGTGAAACACGTACGAAGAATCAAAACAATTAAAACTTCAGAAACCGAATAAATTCAATGAAAATTATCTTAATAGAATTATAAAATGCAAGAAACTTAGGGTGAACTCTTGATCTGCGTTTAATTGATGAGAAAATCAAATTAAAATAAAACATCAAAAAAAAACCAGAAATCAAGAAGTAAAGAAAGAAAGACTCACCAGAAATTAGAGACCGTCGGAGGTGGGAAATGAACTGAGTCAGTGTAAGGAAAAAGCTCACGAGTTCACTCACTCTCTCTTCTCTATCGCTCTCGGTCTGGGTAACAGTGTAGGGCTGAGGAGTTGAAAGTGTTGAACTTTGCTCTTATATATTTGGGGATTTACAACTGAGTTGTGTCTCAACTTGGATAATGGTATTCTAGCCAAACACTGAACGAGGTTACTTCTATTCCAATCCGGGGTAGTGTTAACCTCGCATTTTGCCAAACATGAAAATAATTATTTTATTATGAGTATTGTTATTGGGCACTAGTAATGTCTAACATTTTTATAGATGTTGCTTCACGATTAGTTAACAATATTTCTTAAGGGCTCGTTTGGAACGCCGTATTAGGTCGTATTGTATTGTATTATATTGAATTGTATTTTATACAATATTTTTATGTAAAACTATATGTGGTATTAACTTTTATGGACACCTAAATGTATAATATTTTAGTATAAATTAAAGTTTAACATAGTATTATATAAAAATATGATATATAATCCAATTCAATATAATACAATACAATACAATACGACCTAATACGGCGTTCCAAACGAGCCCTTAAAGTTATTTTTTTAAATTATATGGGACTCGATATTTAATTACATTAGTAGTATGAGGTTAGACTTTTTAGCGATTCTCATTTATTATTGGTTAAATACTATTTTGAACTCTGTGTTCTACAAAAATTATTGATTGGATTATCTGTTTTATTAAATGATAAAATAAATCTTGTATTTTTCAAAATGGTACAAATAAAACCGTGAACTAATTTTTTGTCAAAATAAAATTTACTAATAACTCAATTAAGAGGTGTTATGACAAAACTGATTATGTTCGTGCTACGAATTATTTTCAAGTTGATTATATAAATATCAAAAATTAAAGTCAGTGTCTTATTTTTACCATTTAGAAAAATACATGGTCTACTATTATTTAATAAAACAGAGAGACCATTAAATTATAAATTTTAAAGTGTTATAAATTATTGGTTCTATTATAATGATAATTATATTATAGCTTCATTCATTATGATTAAATATATATATATAAATTTATGTTATTTAGAATTTTTATTTTTTATGTCCTTATTTATTAATTTTTTTGTCGATAAATTTTTGGTTTTTTTAAATTATTTTTTATCACATGTAAGAAACAAAATATAAGTATAAAAGAAACTCTAGGTTGTTAAGGAAAAAAAACTTTAATTTATGTAGTTTCCTAACACAAATTTATGAAAATAATAATAATATAAAATATTCAATAAATATAAAATATTTTTTACAAACTAAAAATATATATTATTTATTTATTATAGTATTATTTTATTTTTTTAATAACATATGATAAATAAGTTAATATATTTTAGAACAAAGAAATTTATTATATAGTTTGATAATCGAAATTCATAACATTTTTTTTCTAAAAATTGGATTCTATTAATTTTAACATTTTTTTAATGAATAACTTTAACTTTTATCTCAACTTAAATTAACGAATTCTAGCCAAACACCGAATGTGGGTAGTGTTAACCTTGTAGTTGCCAAACAAAAAAAATTATTCTATTTTTTATGTTTTATTCTTCATTCTTTTTATTATCTTGAATAATTCTTAATATTTTGAACTATAAATTTTATTTTATGTAATGATTTAAAGTATTTTAGACTATAGTTGTGTTTGGACTATTTTAAATTTTCAAATTTTGTTTTAACGGAGAATAAGATGTGTGTGGTAGAGATTAAGAAGATATTACGCGCCAATTTCCCGCCAAATTAACGGTCCTAACCATATAAACTACTTTAGTTTTGTATTTAGTAATTTCGTGCTAGATTACTTAGAATATTTTTTTTATTCTTTTTTCTACAAGTAATTAATTTTTATTTTTTATGGAAGTTTCTCACATTACTAAGAAATAGAGATTCTAGAGATATTTGTTATTTGGTAATGTAATTAATGATTGTAAAGTTTTGTTTCCTAAGTTTAGAGATGTTTGTGTCTATTTTGTAAAGCGATCAGCGAATAAAGTAGCTTATAGTTTTGCTAGAGCTTCTTTACTCTATTTTGATTGTATTTTCAGTTTGGCGTCTGAGCCAACTGATTTGTTACCATTGTTGGTAGCAGAATTTGATGGTTTTACCATTCAAAAAACAATATTCTTATTCATTAATAATGAATGACTATAACTTTTGGGGGCTTTTTTTATTTTTACACTTTAAAGTAGTTTTTTTTTTTTACATTTTTACAGAATTCCACATAAAAACTCTCATAGCAACTAACGGAACAACCTAAATCGCAACTAAAATTTACATAGCAATCCACATAGAAACCATTGGAGCAACCCAAACCGTAAATTTTAAAAAAAATAAATAAATAATATATGGGATAATTTCTCTAAATTTTTAGGCAGACAATATTTCTAAAATTTCTCGTGCTAAAGAATAAGTAAGACACTTCTCATGACCCTTTTTATAGACTTTAAATCTACTACAAATCTTTGATTTTGTATTTGGTAATAATATGTTAAACTCTCATTGAACTTGAAAATTTAAATTTTCTTTAATATTATATTAATTTTCATGGAGGCTTTTCCTAGCGATTCTAACATGTAATAAGTAAGAATAGAGGTTGATAGGGTTGCACATTTGGGCAGGTTTTGTTTTGACTACAAATTTTAGGTTTTAGATATTTCATTACTAAACCCCCACTTAGTGACCGAGTTTGGACGAGTTTGGGCAGGTGTAGACAATTTGGTTTTCGGTGAATTTTGGATTGTGTTGGACATAATGGGTTGCCTTTATTGCTAGAATGTATTGTTGCTCCAAAATTTGGATGATATTAGTGACAACTTTTAATACCCTATCAGGTTGCGTGATAATATCCGAGATAGGTGGTCCCCATCAGTCGATGCATATAAAGGGAAAAGGACTATAGCTTGTCCCTTCCATACCAACGGCAAAGCGAGTTTTCCATAAAGTAAATAATCTTTGTAATTTCCCCACTACCTTTTATGGCATACCCTCACCTATCACATAATCAGTGGACAGGTCTTGTCCACATGCATCTACTACCTGATTTGTGCTTAGACTGAAGGCCCAATAGAGGGAAAACCCTCCACAAGAAGGGGAGAACACCCTAGAAAAGCCACATTTAAGTCAACTTTTCAGCAAATGCCCTTCTTTAACAAGGTCCATTTATTCAATGTGGCCTAAAGAGAAAAAGAAGTGAAATGCCATTATATGGAATAGATTGAGTGAGCCAAAACACTAATTTATTGCTTGGATGGCTACTTGGGGAGGTTATAAACTAGAGATCGACTTGTTTGATTTGGAATCACTGTTGAAGATAGATGTCTGATATGTGAAAATGCTATTGAAACACATGTCCATCTTTTTTTAATGTTGCTACTATAGGGGTATCACTCAAGAGCTACTCAGATGGTTGTAGATTAAATCTAATCAATATATGTTGGCTAATACTCTAAAATGGATAAGGAGAAGCAAGAATTCTAGGATGAGAAAAAATATCTATATTGTTTACTAATACAACAGTACATATGATATGAAGAGTGAAAAATGAGGCGGTATGAAATCAAATTATGTATACCATTCCTTACATTGTACAAAAATTTCAAAGTATAATAATAGTGAAATTGTATAAAATAGATATAAAAAAAAATAGTAAGAAAGATAGAGGTTGGTTTTGTAAGATTTTCCAGAATTAAGTTTTTACTTTTTTGGCTTTTTGTGTTCAGCCAGCATGTTTGGCAAATTTGTATTAGTTGAAGTTTTGCAAGGTCCATTCCTATTTTTTCTATGAATAAGAACACTATTTTCACTGTAAACAAGGACAAACTTACACCAAAGTAAGATAGTGCAGTTACCCACCCTAAAAAATGATCAACCTTCATTTTGCTCTTGTAATTTCTTTAAAATACCATTTTATATGCTTAAATTATTCTTATAATTTTATTTTTTATTTACGTGCCTCCTTAAAATTTTAAAAGTTGCCCACCCTAAATTTTAATTCTAGGTCCATCCCTAATTGTAAAAGGATTCGAGAATTCAATATTTAAGCAAAAAATATTGTCAAACTCTCTAAGTAATGTATGATAAATGACTCTAATTCAAATTAAAAATTCCATATCAAGTTGATTTAAATTAGAGTATGAAAGACGGTCTAAAATCACGTTTACAAACATGCTCTAATTTTCCAATAGCCATTACTCTAGCAAAATTATATGCAAAGACGACGCACACTTGCCACTTGTTACCGCTAGAGGTCTCCACGTGTACAAACAACCATCGACTCATGGGCAGGGCCTCACCTAATAGGTCCAATGTAAATATATTACTTGTATTTACTTTATTAGTGGGCTAAGTTTACATGAAACCCTAGCCTATAAATATAGCGTGATACTTGCATGCAAATGATCGATTTTCTTTTTGGAAAGTTAAGGCAAAAGAGTTAGGTTTCATAAACTAGACAAAAAATACTTATGTGATACTCGAAGGTTTTTCTAGCCAAATAATATTGACTCGTGAACTAGAATTTGCTAATACCCAAACCACGTAAAAATCCTCATTTCAATATTTATATTTCATTTATTTCTTTAGCGTTAATTTCATTTAAATCAATTTCTAAAAATTTCAATAAATATATTGGTACTTTCATTGAGAGTTAAAGAAAGATTTGAAGCCAACGTCACCAATTTTGCCGCTCGCAATAGGGACACTATCATGGATGATGGTGATCTGCCTCCCATTATACGCGCCAAGATGGATATTGTTAGAGATGGAGAGACATCAGAAGTGAGTAGTCGACCTGCCAAAAAGAACCAGCAACATGAGAAATACGTTGATGAGGATCCCATTGACGAAGAAGACTAAGAAGAACATGACGATGATCTTGAAGACAATGGAAATAATAAAAACAATGAAGAGTATTATTATGAACCAGATCCCGAGGTAATTCGGATGGCTCAGGAACTCGTCGAGACCAAATAAAAATTGACAGCATAAGAGGAATTCTCACGTCAAATGCAAAAAATAATGGCATGGTAACAAGCCTGGATCGATCCTGAGGAAAACACTCATGAAAAGGCCAACTCTAGAAGAAAATACCACCACATTAAGGCTAACCTTATAGATTTTAGACTTCCTGCTCCCACTAAAGACTAAGAAAAAGGTGTCATGGAGGAACCTGCGAAAAAAACTGCTCCTGATGCTCCACGGGACAATAAGAACATAGCCAACCAACCATTACAGAGAAAGAAGGTCGCCTATGCCCTAAAGCAAAGCTACCTTATTGATCCACGAGGTAGAGTTGTGCGAAACGATATGCATGGTACTCAACTACCGAGGCCTACCGTTTGGGGATGGAAAAAACCGCCCTAGTGATTATGTTAACCAACGCGAAAGAGTAGAAATCATCTACCTAAAAGATAGTATGTCAATATCCGACCTCCAAAAATGCTTAAATGTCAAAAGAGATAGAGCCAAAGGTGAAAGGGAAAAACCTCATGGAGGCGACCTTAAGAACAACATCAACGATAGATCCATGAACGAGTTGCTGGATTGGCATACTAGGTGGCTGAAAGATCAGATAGTTGCATTAACTAAGCTCACAGATTGTCTGATCTAAAAACAAAGTGGGATTGTATCTAATTCAGAAAAGGAGGTTTCATAACCATGTGTTAGAAGAATAATAGAAACACTTGCCCTAAAAGCTTTAGAATGCCACAAGTAGAGTTATATGAGGGTAGAACGAACCTCAAGGCTGGTCTATCCGAATACAATAGATTGACGCAAGTGGAAAAAGTAAGTGATAATGTGAAATACCTTTGTTTTCCATTAACTTTAACAAAATCCGCTGAAAATTGGTGGAAAAGGTTATCTCTCGAATCCATTCGAAGCTGGAAGGGTCTACAATCTATGTTTAAGAAACGATTCATAACGGTAAAGGACTAATATGAAGGTCAGTTCTCTGACCAACGTCAAGCAACACATAGGAGAAAGCCTCAAGAATTACATTCATATGATGATGGAAGCAGTAGCCAAAACAAATGTTAATAATGACATGAAGCTAGTGGCCTTAACATCTATAATATATACCGAATCTCTGTTATGGCAGGTGATTATACATGTTGCGACCAAACTAGACCACAAGAGTTGGGTCTACCTTAGAAATCTCATTTTGCTGCTTAGATTGGCTTTTGTGTAAATAACTTGTAATATTTTTTTAAAAAAAAATACGGGATCCCGAATATGTAATATTATTTTGGTTTAAAGTTATAAGTTATTACAAGTTAGTTTAATTTATCAACTATTTTATTTAAATCCATTTGGCTTAGTAGATCCCAATTAACGAGATCAGCATAGAGTAATCACGGCACGTGGTGTTCCTTCAATTAGGGCATTACAATGGGATCTTCGCAGTGTGGGTGGTGTGGTTTTTGACTATTTTTTCAAACCAACCCGCACATGCAGTTTTTCTAATTTCCCAAACTGCACCCATACCGCAAACTAAAAAAAAATATACCATAAGGCTTTAAAATAAATATTAAAAAAATTAAGTTTCAGCAATACAATAATTAGTGGGCTTTGGGCTGGACATTCACATATTGGACCTAAATAAATATAAAAATTGATATTTTTATAATGTGCGGTGCGGTGCGGTTTGAACCGCATATTAACAATTCAAAACCGCACCGTGCGATTTAGGAAAAATTCAAACTACGACCGCAAAGAATTTCAAAGTGCATTTTTTTAACAGTGCGGGCGGTTTGAGAGGTTTGATGAACAACCCTACAATGTGTATGTTTGCATGAAATCGTCAGACATATGACATCACGTTGTTTCTTCAGTGAATAAAAGCTATCCTTAATTTTATCCTTCCACATGGGATTCGACTCCAACTTATAATAGTAGAAGAACTCATCAAGAGATGGGACCTCTACAATTTGCTCCTTGCAAAAAACATACCACCCCACCAGCAGCTTGAACACTTGCAAGATAAGCTGAAATGGAGCCACACCAACTTTTAGCACATAAACGAGCAAAGTAACTTTGAAGTGGGAGGTGTGCTCCGACTTCAACATAGGCCCAGCTCTAAGCACCAAAACTATCTATACAGGAGCATGGTAATTCTCCTTTTAGCGAAAGCCCAAGAATGTTTTGGAGATCGCTTCTCGTCATAAGATCACAATATCATGTAATTGTGGAACTTATTATGAGATGGATTGACTGCTGCTACCGGCTTTCCGCCTCTTTCTTCCTGAATTGTTTCTTCCTCACGGTCAACAATCACCCTCTACAAAATGGTTTGTGTCAACCATATTAGAAGCTGGAAACAGATACAGAAACCAAGCTGCTAGTACCCCACACTAACAAATATAACAAGGGTACACGAGAGTCCTCCCCTTTAAGTGCTTAGAAAGGTCCCCACCGGACCCTACATTCGGGACCAACGCCCGTAGGGAATATTACTCTAGGACGATTAGATCAGGAATTAAAGAAAGGGAGGAAAGGCTCGCTAAATAATTCATCTGGCACTGCAAGGATTTTGGACAAAGGAATTTATTACAACAATTAACACTTTGCTAAGTTTAAAAATTCAATAGCGACCTCAGGAAAAAAGAGATAGTTTTCACAAAACCTAATTTTTTTACAACAAAGCAACAAAAAATAAATGTGCCTATCTTCATCGATGTAAAAGCTCCACTAACGAGATTTTGTCCTAAACGCTACCACAAGCAACAAAACATGCAAACCAAAAAGGGTATAAAAGTCCAAAATAGTATGAGAAGCCCTTATACACAAGACCTAACAACATCCAAGTAAAATGAAAATGAAGGAGTAGAGTGAAGCAATTAAGTGTGGTTAGTGAAGATGTTAGACCTGGTATTCGGTCATCGTACTTCAATCTCTCTAGATATAAGTGCTTATACATGGAGAGTGAAGGTGTGATAGCAGGTATACGATCAATACGCCTAAGGCTCGCTTGAAAAGCTTCAAATCGCCCTTTGAACTTGTTGATGTTTGCCTAGAAGTTCAACGACTGTGTGGCTTTGAGGAATCTATTTCGATAACTAGGGTGTATTAGGGAATAGTCCTAAACATAGTCAAAGAAGATAGTTGTAGATATCCTCGATGATTTTGAACATTCACTAAAATATTGGGGCTTTGGGTGAAATTTTCTTTTAAAAAAATTGGAACTAAAAATTGAAAATAGTGAAAAGTGGTAATTGTTCGACCACAGTTTTATTTATACATAAGTTGGGGATCCGTGTGCTTCAAATCCAACGACCCAAATCCTATTTCAGAAAAGCATGACAAGATCTAATAGCCAAGGCATGCGAAGAGGTTTTCATTTAATGCCTTGTGCAGAATCGAGGCAAAACAATACTGATATTCATCTCGAGAAACTCATTGATGTGATTAGCCATTATCTCACAAACCTAGGCACCTCGCGCATTTTCCCAAGACGTGTAGCCTACAAGAAGTCGATGCCACGTGTATTCCACTCACATGAAACGTAGAGTTTATTACTATTCGTGACACATTGTCTCATAATTCCAGAGGACTAAAATTATTCATGGTTTCATCTACCATAATGAATCCATAAAGTGAAGTTGCAAGCTTCTGCAATTCTCGAGCCCTAAAGGCTTGGGGGTAAATGTTATCCGTCTTTCTGGCAAGGTGATACTTGTACTTTCAATATTTGTTTCACTTTAAGAGGGCCCATTCTCGAGTCCAAATGGGTGGGTCAGTTTGAGAATCCATGTTTATTAATAGATTAGACTCATCCATTATAAAGTCTAACCGTCTGAGTCTGGGAAGGGTTCTTGCCCAATATACAGGGGCGGACCCACATCTACCCTCCTGAAAAAATTAGGGAAAAATATATATGCATTTTAATTAGTTATTACATATATTTATAATAAAAGATAGTGTTTGTAGACATAATATTAGTTTTGGTGTAATGACTAGGTTAGATTAAATATATGATAGAGGTTAAGGGTTCAAATCCCACCAAGATCACTTTTTTTAAGATTACTTTTGCCCTCATCACTTTAAATCATGGGTCTGCCATTTCCAATATGACATATTCAGATACCCTCATGGGATATTCTCGGAAGGACTGTCAAAAAGATATCTAAAAGCTAAGGCTTACACAACATACAATTAATACAAAATCCCACCAAATTAGGGATTCTGTCTAGCAACATATCCTCCGACATTCCTTGTATAAATCTGACAGCGCACGACAACTGTCACCATTAAATGGACCCCGCACAGGTGAATGATCGTTATATTATAAATCGGACCTTGCCTAATTGGCCAAAAGTCAATAATAAATGTATTTACCCCATTAGTGGGCCTAGCTTCATACGCCAACCCTAACAATCTAAACCCTAACATATAAATAGAATATTGTATCTTCATGCAAAGTGTCAAAAAAGTCATTACTCAGATACTAAGACTGAAGTTAAGGTTCTTAAGCTTAGGCAAGAACATTATTCTTGTCTAATACATCAAAGCTTTTCAAGCTAATAATATTGACTCATGGACTAAGGCTCGTTAACGCCCCAACCACATAAAATTCTTGGTTTTTTTATTTAAATTGTTTATTTCTTAAGCTCTATTTATTTCATAAGTTCTTCTTTCAATAAAAACACTAAAATATTTACCGAGTTTTTTGAAAATCCATTACAAAATAAACATAGTTTGACTTGGGCTTCTTTAGGATGTAGTTGATGAAATCTCATGTTCTGGCATTGTTCTTTGTTGGATTTGAGGAATCGAGGTCTAATGAAGTTCCCAAAAACCTAAACCCTAGCCATTGTGTTGCCCAGGTCGACTATATGTCAACTTGGACGCCCATTAGGGTTCTGGAGAGCCCAGGTACAGTTTATTATAGACTCATCTCCAAAGTCTGAAACTTGGCTAAGGCATATCTATCATGTATCATAGTGCAATGGCAAAGAAGATTGCATATAGAAAGTTATTAAGAAACAAAACTAATGCGAGTCAGCGCATAAGATGTCAACTTGGGCGCCGACCTAGGTTAAGCCCTGGGATGTCCACGTGACATACTCAACCTTATGGTTCATCGTTTTAGGGTCATTGTGACCTCTTGGTTGAAGGATAACACCTAGAAACAATTTTACTAGATTTTGGTGCTTGCCTGGGTACCCCCAGTGTACAGGTAACACCGCCCTATCTTAGGATGCGGGGCTCTAAGATTGTTTTCTTTGTGCCATGTGTCAAAAATAGTATCCACATTATCAAACTAACTTTTTGAATAAACATTATGCACATCGGATCCCTTAGTAGTTCTTATCTTGATCAAAATTCCATGTACATTTACATTAGACTTTTATTTGAAAAATAACACTATATGACCTACTAATCAAACCATGACATCCAAACACACTCTAAATAAAAAAAATTATATTTGTAAAATTCTTAAAATAGTATAGTGAAAGATACTTTCAAAGATACTTTCACTTAACTCCAAAAACATACCAATTTTAAAAAAAAAAAATCTTAACCAATTGTCAATGATAATTGATATAAAATCAATACCTCAAGAAAACAAATAACTATACCTCTTTATGACAATACAAAGTGACCTTTAAATGATAGAGTTATTAGCCATGGAAGAAAATTTCTCTTCTTTGAATAAACCAAACAAATATTCAAATTGAATGGGTCCCTACAATACATTTGTTCCAGATAATTAATTACAAGAAAAATAAAATAAATACACACCATTAATAAACTAAATTAAAACAAAACTTTATATTATTTTTTATTTATTTATATACAATATTTGACTAAAAATATTTATTATTTGTAAAAAATATACACACAATAGTAGTGGCAAAGACAAGGACTGTGCACGCGCCTAACCAGTACCCGGTGAAATTCAAATCGGGCCCCACATTACGTGAAATCTCAGCAAAGCCGGCCTTTAATTTGAAATTAATGGCTCAGATCAAGACACCTCAACAAAGCAACATAAAACCACCGGGACCAAACGCTGTCGTTTCATCGTTTAATTAATAAAACACTGTCGTTTAATCTCAGAACCAATAAAACGGTGTCGTTTCATTACACCGTAATCCTTTTTTTGAAAATTAAATTAAATTAAATAAATCGGGGGAAAAAAGGAAGAAGAAGAAGAAAAGCTATAACGTATCTTCAATTTCATTATAACCCAACAACAACAATAGTGCGTCTCTTTCTTTCTTTCTCGCTCTTCTGGTTCGGATTTTTGGGTTCTCTATCCGAGAAAACCCTGTTGTTCTTCGTGGAATCAATGAGTTTCGATTGAATTTTTGATTCTGTGTTGGAGGAAGTGGATCTGAGTTCTGGATCCCGATCCATTGCCGTTATCGTTGTTCGAATCGGTTTGTGCTGAGTTCATTAGATCGATAGGGTTGTGAAAGAATGTCGTCGGAGGAAGAGAAATTATTGAAGGAGGCGAAGAAGTTGCCGTGGGAGGATCGTCTCTTTCATAAGAATTGGAAGGTTCGAAATGAGGCTAATATCGACTTGGCCTCGCTTTGTGACTCCATTACTGATCCTAAGGATGCTCGTCTTCGTGAATTTGGTAAATAATAGGGATACTTGTTTATTTTTTGTGTTTTTTGGAAGTTCGAACTTTGGAGGTTTTGCTTAGGGTTTCAGGTGTTAATTTGTTTGTTGTTGTTGATGATTGTTCTTCTCAGGACATTTTTTTAGGAAGACTGTGGTGGATTCTAATGCGCCAGTGCAAGAGAAGGCATTGGATGCTTTGATTGCTTACTTACGAGCCGCTGATGCTGATGCTGGAAGGTGAAATGCTTTTCAAGTTTATTTAATTTTTGTTTGTTGGATTGCTTTTTCTTTTTGGTCTGTTTGGTTGTGTAACTTATGGTGTTTTGTTTTGTATAGGTATGGCAAAGAAGTATGTGATGCGGTTGTGGCGAAATGCCTTACCGGTAGGCCTAAGACTGTGGAGAAGGCCCAGGCCATTTTCATGCTTTGGATTGAATTGGAGGCAGTGGAGCCTTTCTTGGTATGCAATTCCGTATTGTCTGTCTTTTCTTTTCATTCATATAGTAATGCTGGTGTATTGTATAATTGAATGTGTTTTCATAACTTGCATTGTGCTTCTCTGATAACTTCATCTTTTTATATGCATAATTTTCTGTGATATTTAGTATGGTGTGTTTGTTGCAGGATGCAATGGAGAAGGCAATAAAAGCCAAAGTTGCTAAAGCTGTTGTACCTGCAATTGATGTCATGTTTCAAGCCTTAAGGTTTGCATTGAGTTTAATTTCGTGGGAAATATGCTTATGTTCCTTCTTCCTTGTACTTCTTTGTCTAATTTGCATGTATGGTTTGATAGTGAATTTGGGGCAAAAGTTGTGCCTCCAAAGAGGATATTGAAGATGTTGCCTGAACTTTTTGACCATCAAGATCAAAATGTCCGTGCATCTTCTAAAGGACTTACACTTGAGCTTTGTCGATGGATTGGAAAAGACCCTGTAAAATCTATATTATTTGAGAAAATGCGGGATACAATGGTATGGCAAGTTCCTTTATGTACGCCATTACATATAATTTTTTTTGTTACTCCCTGATTCTTGGAAGTTGGAAGTAATAACTGATATATAATTATTTTTTTAGAAAAAAGAATTGGAGGCTGAGCTGGTGAATGTAACAGGGGGGGCTAAGCCGTGTCGCAAAATAAGGTGAAAATTCATTTTTTAATTAGCTGTTTGGTCTGCTTGCTGTTTTTATTTTTTCTTATCTTAGTTGGTATTGATATCAATGTACTACAGGTCTGAGCAAGATAAAGAGCCAGAAAAGGAGGTTGTATCTGAAGTTGTGGGTGCTGGTCCATCTGAAGAATCTACAGCTGATGGTATGTAATACTCTTTGAGCCTGTTAGATTATTTTTTCACTGTTTGTTATTTTTATGATTTACAAGTAGGTGTTCTACTGGCGTGTAACAAGTGATTACCATTGTAGGAGTTTGACATGTTAGTGTTATAGTTTATTAGTTTATTTTTCTGGAGAAATGTTGGTTATTTAGCTCGTCTGCTTTGCCGTAGTTTAACATATATCGATTGCCAGCTCCTCAGGAAATAGATGAGTATGATCTTGTTGATCCTGTTGATATCTTGGCTCCTTTGGAGAAGTCTGGATTTTGGGATGGACTGGTTAGTCTTCTTTTTTCTCATTTTTAGTGATTTAATTCAGGAATATTTATTTTTGATGTTCCTGGAATGATATTTGAAACTTCTTCTGCCGTATGTCACAGAAAGCCACCAAGTGGTCAGAACGGAAAGAGGCTGTTGCAGAGCTAACCAAGCTTGCTTCAACAAAAAAAATAGCACCCGGTGATTTCTCAGAAATTTGTCGGTCACTAAAAAAGGTACATTGTCTTGATGTTTGGGTATTTGGTTTGCATTATTGATACTCTATCTATTGCCAAGAATATTTTGCATCGCATTGTTTAGTGCTCAATCTGATACATGAAATTTTGACTTCATGTTTCTATTCTAATTCTTTATGTAAGTTGATACATGCTTTCTGAATGGATGAATAAATATCAACTTTTTTTCTGTACAGCTCGTAACAGATGTTAATATTGCTGTAGCAGTTGAGGCTATTCAAGCTATTGGTAATCTTGCTCGTGGTTTAAGAACTAATTTTTCTGCAAGTTCTCGCTTCCTATTGCCAGTTTTGCTGGTAAGTTCATGTTTTGCTAGCTTAACAAAATAACATTATATTTTCTTCCCATAGAACCTAAAAATGGGAACGCAGACTGTTTGAATGTAACCAGGATGTTCTAGTGTTGACTTCAATTAAAGTAGTAAACTCACAATGAAGCATGGCCGTATTTTGTTTGGATTGTGACTTGTACATTCAGTTTTCTTATTATTAATAATAAGAAAAGTACATTTAGTCATACAGATACTAGTAGATTCTCTTTTAGAAGTTCAAATGATGTTTTATCTTTGATATGTTTTGATCTGATTTCAGTTCAGATTTGATAGAATTGCTTATCTAACGCTTTTTTTTATTATTTTTTTATATGTATATTTCTTCTTATTATAAAGGAAAAATTGAAAGAGAAAAAACCTACTTCAACTGAGGCACTAAATCAAAGTCTTCAAGCAATGCATACAGCTGGGTGCTTAAGTCTAGCTGACATTGTGGAAGGCAAGTATATCTTTATTCTACTCTGTAGTTCTAAGATTCAGAATTTGGTACTGTCATAGGATTTATTACTATGTTAAAAGTTAGATGTGATCATTTTTAAGATTCTACTCTGGATGTTGTCTATTGCAGATATTAAGACAGCTGTGAAAAATAAGGTCCCTCTTGTACGGTCATCAACTCTTAACTGGGTAACATTCTGTATTGAAACGAGTAACAAGGCTGTTATTCTAAAGGTGCACAAGGACTATGTGCCTATCCTTATGGAGGTAAGTGCATTTATGTAACATATTTTGTTTTAAGGTTTTTTAATTTTTGAACAATCAGTTAAGTTAATTGTGCCAAACATGGCTTATTCTCGTTAATTTTTAAGAGACAGTTTCAATACTGGTTTTGGTGAATGTAGTGCACTCATGGTTTAGGCGATCTTTTATTTTGATTTGTAATTGTAATCTGGATGAAAAACAAAATTAAAAGTTCTGTTCAACTTATTTTTTTGGGCCATGGATTATCCTGTTCATGGTGCTTCATGGATTCTATTATCTTTATTCACGTTTTTTGCTTTTTCACAGTGCCTCAATGATGGGACTCCAGATGTGAGGGATGCTGCCTTTTCAGCTTTGAGTGCAATAGCTAAGGTATTGTTTGTATCAATTTTATGTGGTTGTTGCTTATTCTGTTGAATTTTGATTATTGACATTATTTATAATATTTCTTCTTGGTCTGTTTATTTAGTTGGTCGGTATGAGACCCTTGGAGCGGTCACTTGAGAAACTTGATGACGTGAGAAGAAAGAAGCTTTCTGAAATGATTGCAGGTTCTGAAGGTGGTGCATCCACCAATACAGGCTCAGGTTTGTAATCTCTTTATAGCTTTAGTCCTTATATCATTAATTTTCTTAACATTGTTGTGAGTTTAATATCCTTGTGTGCATGCTTATTGTTGTGTGAGCAGCAGTCCAAACTTCTGGTACAACGTCGTCCTCTCATGAGGTGAACTTTTTTTTTTTTTTTTTTTTGTTAATATTATGGATTTATGGAGGTTAAAGAACAGTGTGCTGTTGTGAGTTTGCATGTAAAGTTACACACTTCTTGTTAATATTCTGCTGGGTGACTAGTTTAATATTCTGGTGTGCAATGAAATGTTGATTATTTAAGTCTATAATATGTGCAGGCATCAGATACTTCATTTGTTAAAAAGTCAGCAGCAAGCATGCTTAGTGGGAAGAGGCCTGTTCAAGCAGCTGTGAGTTTTCAACGCTTATAATAATTTACATTGTAGGTAGTTGAAGTTACTTTGATTGTAATTTCTTGTGCTTGGCAATATTATTCACAGGCTACAAACAAAAAAGGGGCTTCTGCTAAAGCGGGTGTGAGTAAGAAGAGTGATGCACCTGCACAGGCAAAATCCTCTAAATCTGCTGAAGCACCCGAAGATGTTGAGGTAGAGTGGTACACTCTTGTTGATCTATGAATTGTCTGATACACATCAAATTCTAAATCTTTTGTCTCACTGCGTTTCTGATTATTTGCAGCCATCTGAAATGGGTCTTGAAGAGATTGAAAGCAGATTGGGCTCTCTTGTACAAGCAGATACTATTTCCCAACTGAAGAGTACTGTGTGGAAGGAACGGCTTGAAGGTTTGTTTTAATAATACTGCTTCGTTTTATAATATGTTTGGTGATTTGTGTTTTTTTAATTCCGATTGTTTTTAATTCATTTTATCATTATACTAGGCTTGACTTTTACTTTTTGTGTCTACTCAATTCACTACATTTAAGTAATTTATTTTTTTGAAAAGAATCAAGACTTCAAATTTTGACGAAATAATACATGGCGAGTGTGTAAAGCACTCTAAAGCAGACAATAACGTTGCAAATGTAAAATAAAACTCTATTTCCTTACTAATTTTCAAAGCAAAATACTCTTGAACACTTCACATCGTATGACTGAATGGCATGTAAAATACCTGATAATCCTTCCTCTGATTCCTCAGCATCTGTAGAGAATCTTCTATTGACTCCAGCCATATAAGCCAGCTGATAGCCGTTCTGACCACATTATTGATTACACCACATCTTTAACGTCCTATATCTAGAACAACATATCCTAAAAGATCTGAATAGTGTTGCGGCTTAGCCCATTGCAATTTTAAACTCTCTTGATAACTTAAACCACACTGTAAAGAAAAATTACAATGCTGAAACAAGTGATCTACTAACTCTCCATCTTTTCGGCATGAAAGATATAACACACCTTTTTGGAGACAAAACCCAGTTGGCCTTCTTTTCGTAGCATTGTATGTACACTGAGACACCACTAAAGCATTAACTATACAAAAATCTTACTTTAGATTGTACTGAGCTTTTCCAGTCATTTTACATTTAATAATTGCTAGGATTGTGTAATTTATTCTTAGATAACAGTTTTATGGGAGTGGATTTCATTTGGTATGGAGCTGATATGTCCATTCGATTGCTTTAGTTTTTTTTTTTCGAAAAAAAATAAAATGAAAATCTTTAATTTGATGTAATATTGCTTTAATCTACTCTTGCAGCAATAACTTCATTTAAACAACAAGTGGAAAGCTTATCAGACCTAGACCACTGGGTTGAGTTATTAATTCGTTTACTATGTGCTGTCCCTGGATGGAGTGAGAAAAATGTCCAGGTACTTAAAAGTTTTCATTGCTGTTTATGTGTGTCTTTTGTTTTTTCCTTTGTCGATACGTTTGGTTGTGAATATAGTTATTTAAGGCATGGAGTTTGAATAGTGCAGGTTCAGCAGCAGGCTATTGAAGTTATTACTTTCATAGCCTCTTCGTCAACCAAATTTCCTAAGAAGTGTGTAGTGCTTTGCCTTCTGGGTAAGTGCTCCCTGATTTTGATTAATGAATAATCATAGGTTTCTAGCTGGGATTTGTCTGCTTAAAACTGTGTGATATCTTTTGCATACTTATTTGTTTGATAGTTGATTAGATAGTTCCTTATTTTTGCTTGTCACTATCCCTGAATTAACAGGTATAAGTGAGCGGGTTGCTGACATCAAGACTCGTGCACATGCCATGAAATGCCTCACTACTTTTTGTGAAGCTGTGGGTCCTGGATTTATTTTTGAAAGAGTAAGCGTAACATTTCAATAATTTCTGTAGAGAAGCTTGTTTGCACTTTTCTTGTGTCTTCTGAAGCAGGGATGAAAAATATTAGGTTTTAAAATGATTTTAATGTGCATCTCATTCCTTTAATGAACTTGTAACTTGTCCCCTTGATCGATTTTATGTTTCTGCTAGTTGTTTTTTTATATTTTATTTGTCTAATAAAAGTTAAGGAATTCTTTGTATTGTAGCTTTACAAGATACTGAAAGAGCACAAGAATCCTAAGGTTCTGAGTGAGGGGCTACTGTGGATGGTTTCAGCAGTGGAAGATTTTGGCATCACACATTTGAAACTTAAGGTGTTTGGACTTCTGTTTTTTTTTTCCTCTTTGTTTGTTTAGCTTGTTATTAGTTACCATGTATGTTCATCTATTCACGGTATCGATATATTTCGTTTTACAGGATTTAATTGATTTTTGTAAAGATACTGGGCTGCAGTCAAGTGCAGCTGCTACTAGGAATGCTTCTGTCAAACTTTTGGGTGTTTTACATAAATTTGTTGGTCCAGGTTGATACTCATTTTATTTGAATTGTCCACACACCTCGATTTCATTTTAAATATTTAGTTGAAGTGTTGAATTGCTCCCATTTATTGATTTATTTTATTATATATATTTTTTGTATTAGACTGTAACTCCCTCCTACCCCTTCTGCAGATATTAAAGGGTTTCTTTCTGATGTTAAACCTGCACTTCTTAGTGCACTTGACACGGAGTATGAGAAGAATCCATTTGAGGTGCTCCAACTTGATCATCCAAGATGCATTTATGGTTCATTTTTGTTTATTTGTTACTGATGTACTCCCATATTCTATCTAGGGTGCAGCAGCAGCTCCGAAGAGAACTATTAAATCAGCAGAAGCTACGTCTGCATCTTCTGGTGGACTAGATGGCCTGCCACGTGAAGATATTAGTGGGAAAATCACACCCGCGCTGCTGAAAGGCTTGGAAAGTACCGATTGGAAGGTAATCTTTTGATCATAATTAATGTTCTAGGGATGGAGCCTGACACCTGCTTGGAGCTGAAGGTCCGAAGGGGAGATATTTATCAGCAATTACAGTGTTTTGATGTTCTGTATTTTCTGATTTCTAGGCTCGCTTGGAGTCAATTGAAGCTGTGAATAAAGTTTTGGAAGAGGCTAACAAGCGCATCCAACCCAATGGAACTGGTACATTTCATTCACATTTTCTCTCCCCTCACTTTAATATTATTATTTTATTTTAATTTATAATTCTTGTGTATGCCATGCAACCTCTTTTATATCAACCAATTTGTTAATTATTGTTCAAAATTTTATTTTCAGCTGAACTGTTTGGTGCCTTAAGGGGTCGTCTAGGTGACAGTAACAAAAATTTAGTCATGGCAACATTGACATGCATTGGCAATGTTGCAGTTGCAATGGGTCCTGCTGTTGAGAAAGCAAGCAAGGTTGATATCCAATTCACGATTACTAATTTTATGCTGTATACTTCCTTTTAAATTTGAATGTGAGAGTATTGATTTCTTTCAGGGCATTTTAGCGGATGTTTTGAAATGTTTGGGTGACAATAAAAAACACATGAGAGAATGCACATTGAATACCTTGGATTCTTGGCTATCTGCTGTTCATCTGGATAAAATGGTAAGTTTCTTTTTGCTGTACTTTGTACAACTGTTTAGCTTTTGTGTCTTGGGTGGGAATGACCGTATTCTTCTTGCAGGTTCCGTACATTGCTGGAGCTTGGACCGATGCAAAACTTGGCGCGGAAGGGCGCAAGGATCTTTTTGAGTGGTTGTCAAAGCAACTCTCTGGGTTAACTGAATTTCCTGATGCTGTACAGCTACTAAAGCCAGCTTCCTCTGCTCTGACGGTAATTCTGAATTAACAAAACTCTAATTTATCCTCTATACTTGTTTCAAGTCTTCTAGATCACTTTTTAACTACTCAAGTTTTGCATGGTTAAAATGTATCCCTGGATCATGAATCCAGTTCCCTTTCTGTTTTTTTTTTCTGATCTTATGATTTTATGAAATTTTCTTCCAGGATAAATCGTCAGATGTTCGTAAAGCAGCAGAGACATGCATTGCTGAAATCTTGAGAGTTTGTACACAAGAAACTGTATGTGCACTAGGTACTTCTTTTAACATATGGACTCATTGGTCAGTCATTGCATGAACACTTTTGTCCAAATGTGTTATTTCAGGTTGAGAAACTTGTTAGGGATACTCAGGGACCAGCTTTAGCTCTTGTTCATGAACGTTTGAAGCCTGGTGGTGCTTTTCAAGGTAAGGTTGTTTAGTTTATGGGTCACTCACTTGTATTTTGTCTTGATGATTTACACCAATATGATTTTTGTTTATCCCCTTAGAATCTTTTGAATCTGCCAAAACAATTTCGGCCCCTGCATCCAAGACCCTTTCGAAAGTGGGTAAATCCACTTCTAATGGCGTTCTGAAGCATGGAAGCAAAGCAGCATCTTCTGTATGTTTCCTTAAATGCTTACTTCTTGTTTTGTTACAAATTGTATGGAGATTGTTATTTTATTTTATTTTCTTTTTTTTGGTTAATGTTTCCAAAGAGAACTGCTGGTACGAAAGCATTGAAGTCAGAATCAAGTATGTCTGTACAAGATATAGCAGTTCAATCACAGGCTTTACTAAATATTAAAGATTCCAATAAGGTACTGTTAAAGCATGCAATTGTTGAATTTGTCCATTAATTTTGAATATATGTTTACACTAGTCCTTTGGACTTTTCTATCTGCAGGAGGAAAGGGAAAGATTGGTAGTCAGGAGATTCAAGTTTGAAGATCCTCGGATAGAACAAATTCAAGACCTGGAGGTTTGGACTATAGTAGTTTCTCAAATTTATTTATTTTGTATCTAATTTAATGCAGAATTTATTTAACATGCATATTTATGCAGAATGATTTGATGAAGTACTTCAGAGAGGATTTGCATAGACGGCTTCTAAGCACAGATTTTAAGAAGCAAATTGACGGGCTTGAGATACTGCAAAAGGTTTTTGAATGCATCACTGGTTCATTTTTTTTTTGTATATCAGTTCATATTGTTTACATTATATTTGTGATTTTATTGCAGGCACTCCCATTGATTGGCAAGGAAATAGTTGAAGTTCTGGATATACTACTGAGATGGTTTGTTTTACAGTTCTGTAAATCAAACACAACATGCTTATTGAAGGTATGTTTATTTATTTACTTTTCAAGTTTTTTCATCTCTTTGATCTTTTCTTCTCTTTGCATTTTCTTAATATCTAGTTCTTTCTTTGACTTGAATAAAAGGTGCTGGAATTTCTTCCTGAACTTTTGGACACCTTGAGGAATGAGGGACACTCTTTGACCGAGTCAGAAGCAGCCATATTTTTACCATGTTTGATAGAGAAGGTTCTTGCTATTTTTTTCATTTTACTTTTGAATGGAGCAGTTCTTGGAATTTTAGCACGTACATTGACAAATACTGTGATGTATTTTTTGCCGTTTGCGAGTGTGTTTAATTCTTTTCACATTGGATAATAAAGTAGGTTTTCTTACGATCACTGAAAATGCTGACTCTGTTTTTTTCATGCAGATGGGACATAATATTGAGAAATTACGGGAAAAAATACGAGAGCTGACCAAACAAATTGTACAGACGTATTCTGCTGCAAAATGCTTCCCTTATATTTTGGAGGGTTTGCGTTCGAAAAACAACCGTACGCGAATAGAGTGTGCCGACCTTGTTGGGTATATATTAGATAATCATGGTGCTGAGGTAATTTCTTTTTCTTTTTATTTTATGCAGTCTTCACCCTCCCTACCAACCCCATTGAAAGAAAGGATGCTAACATCTATTCTCTTGACAGATTAGTGGGCAGTTAAAGTCATTGCAGATTGTTGCAAGCTTGACAGCCGAAAGAGATGGTGAAACTAGAAAAGCTGCTTTGAATACTCTTGCCACTGGGTATAAGATTCTTGGTATGTCATGATTCATTGATTTTAAAGTATTATCGATTTGTTTTAGATTTTAAATATATATTCATTGTTCCTTTGAGGCATCATATTTCTTTCTGCCTCTTTTGTGTGGTTAAGTTTTCTCAGTTTGTAATTTGTTATGTAAGTTGCCTTGTATTAGGTGTCGCATACAGTGGATGTAAATGCTGTTAGTTTTAATCTCTTTAATTATACAGCTTTTATATTGCTAACTAGTAATGATCATTTCCCCCCATTAGGTGAGGATATATGGAGGTATGTTGGGAAGCTAACCGATGCTCAGAAAAGCATGCTGGATGACAGGTTTAAATGGAAGGTTAGTATATATTTGAGCTTTGAATTTAAAGTCTACGATAAACTTTTCAATTTTGTTATGGTATTATATGAGCTGTTTCTGTTTTCCATTCCATCCTTTTAATGGTATCGTATCTTCTAGGTTCGAGAGATGGAAAAAAGGAAGGAAGGGAAGCCTGGCGAAGCCAGAGCTGCTTTGAGACGTTCTGTGAGGGAAATTGGGTATGTTTTGAAGCTTGCCTTTTGTATCTTTAGTGGTGTCTTTATTAATTGATATTTCTAATTTGACATTCTCTATGATGATTATCAACATTTTAATAAAGTATAAGATCTTATTTTCTGTCAATTTTTGTGTAGTTTTTTGCTTCTTTATCGAGGAGTCAGTCTTTGCTTTTGTCCAAATCTAAAGCTTGCTTAATCGTGTCTCTTTTGGTACTCATGCATTTCAAAGTAAAAAATATGCCAGCACTTTTGAAAAGTCTATTCATAGTTAGTTGTAACATAAACAGAGGTCACATTGGTGTTTCCCCATATCTACTGTTGAGCTGCGATAGTTAGATTTTCAAATTGTTGCTTTGTGCTGCCACCAATATTTTTGAACATGTTTGAGGCTATTTACTTTTTTTTCTATAGCTAAAAACATCTATAACCAGGATCTAGGCAGTCCTATTTATACAAGCTTATTAGATTTAGTTTGTTAACTTTGAACTTTTATCTATTGTAGTTCGGACGTAGCAGAACAAAGTGGAGAGGTTATGCGATCTGTCTCTGGTCCAGTACTTGCAAGGTATTATTAGAGGCATTGTGATCCTTTAATTGTTTTCTCTTATATTTTCAACAAGTGATACAAATTTTACTTGAACAATTCCATCACATGTACTGTGCTTGTGGCTAATTTTCATATACCTATGATGTTTTTATCAGGAAAAACTTTGGGAATGCTGAGATACATGTAGAGAGACAAGTTATGCCCCGTGTTCTTGCTGGTACCAATGGACCAACTGATTGGAATGAAGCATTGGATATTATTTCTTTTGGTTCTCCTGAGCAGGTACTTGTGGTTTATATGCACTTTTAGTTGGATGAAATACTAGTTCTGAGAAGAATCTAGCTTATATCTTACAGTTGATTAGCCTCCTGTTTTGGAAGGTTAATGCTTTAGGTTTTTAATTTTGATTTTATATTAAAGTCAATCGGAGAATTTCAGATATCATGTGGAAAACCAAATTGATAAAGTAAAATATTGTGTCTAATTTCTGGTTTTCCATAATATGGTTGGTGGGCCTAGTAGCTAGTTGCCAAGGCATTCAGTCCAATCTTTCATTTTCCCCTTCCCTACATTCTATTCTCCTTACAGCTCTGTTGTGTTTAAAAATTAGTAATTCTTACATTGTTTTGCTATAACAATTCCGCTGTATAGCTAAAAACCACAAGAAAAAAAAATCAATGTCTGGCCTCATTTGATTTATTATGAAAGTTTTCTTTTGTGAGCAACTGTTTGTTGTTTCTTTTTCCCTACTTGTTTGTTATTTTATTTATGTATAAAAATTATAAATAAGTATAATAGTAAGAAATTTATATGCCTTTTTGCAGTCTGTTGAAGGAATGAAAGTTGTGTGTCATGAGCTGACGCAAGCCACTAATGATCCAGAAGGTAGTGCAATGGATGAACTTATTAAAGATGCAGACAGACTTGTTTCATGCCTTGCAAACAAGGTAACCATACTTTTATCATAGCACTTAAATCTTTCCATCACCAGACTCTAGTTTTTTACTGTGGGTGTTTTTTTTGGGGGCATTATATAGGTATTGATTATGAGTCTTTTTTTCCCTTTAATAAAACAGGTTGCCAAGACCTTTGATTTCAGCTTGACCGGAGCATCATCTAGATCTTGTAAATATGTTCTCAACACCCTCATGCAGGTGTGTTTGGCTTATGTTGTTGAATGTCTTAATGCTTGATGCTTTCTATTAATCTTTCTTTTTATATTCCTTACTTTAATCCTAACAAGTTGATGTGCAATTCCAATTGATTGTCAGACATTTCAAAACAAAAGACTGGCTTACGCCGTCAAGGAAAGTACTCTTGATAGTCTAATTACTGAGCTCCTTCTATGGCTGTTGGATGAGAGAGTTCCACATATGGATGATGGCAGCCAGCTTTTAAAAGCTTTGAATGTTCTAATGCTAAAGATTCTGGTTAGGATTTACTTGTCATTACATTTCGTCCATTTGTTCTTATCCCAATTATGCATGTACGATTTCTAATCTGATTTGCTATTCAACATTACAGGATAATGCAGATAGAACTTCGTCCTTTGTTGTTCTCATCAATCTTTTACGTCCATTAGATCCCTCAAGGTGGCCTTCACCTGCATCAAATGAGACATTTGCTGTCAGAAATCAGAAGTTCTCTGATCTGGTTGTCAAATGTTTAATTAAACTTACAAAGGTAACTTGTTTTTTTAGTTATGTTTTTCGCCTTTGTTCCCTTAATTCCTTTTTTTTTTGAAAATCTTCTGTTTGTGTTCCAAAAAATAATCTGACATATTTTTACAACTTGGCTTTCCTGCTGCATAGGTTCTTCAAAGCACTATTTATGACGTTGACCTTGACCGCATCCTTCAAAGCATCCATTTATATCTGCAAGACTTGGGGATGGAAGAAATTAGAAGACGGTATGCATTTCCATATATTTATTTGGAAGAACATGCAGTCAGTCTATTACTTTTGACTGATAGTTTTTAGTGCTTTTATTTTCTCCTTTCAGTTTATAATTTGTGTTTGCATACTAATTGTTTTCTTCTCTTTCCCAACGCATAAAAATGATTCAGTGCCGGTGCTGATGACAAACCATTGCGCATGGTGAAAACTGTTCTACATGAACTTGTGAAGCTTCGAGGAGCTGCTATTAAAGGCCACCTTTCTATGGTTCCCATTGACATGAAGCCTCAACCAATTATTCTTGCTTACATTGATCTTAATCTAGAGGTAGAAGTCGAGCTAAACAATTCACTTTATTTTTATTGATCGTTTTTTACCGTCCTCTAACATAATATTAATATCTGCTCTGTAATTTGTCAGACTTTGGCTGCGGCAAGGATGTTGACAGCAACTGGGCCTGGCGGTCAAACACATTGGGGTGATTCAGCAGCTAACAATGCATCATCTGCCACACATTCTGCTGATGCGCAGTTGAAGGTATGTAGTGACCTCGGCTTCAATAACACATTTTTGTGACTTAGCATGTTTGTTCGTTTCCTTTTTCTGATACAATATGTTGATCTTTTGGTTTTATTTATTTAAACCTGTAGCAAGAACTTGCTGCCATATTCAAGAAAATTGGAGATAAGCAGACTTGTACCATTGGTCTGTATGAGCTCTACCGAATCACTCAACTATACCCAAAAGTAAGATTTGTAAACGGGTTTTATAAAGTAAACAATACATATTCCTTGACACTACTTTTTTTGTTTATCTGTATAAAATGTTGTGAAATCTATTTCAGGTTGATATATTCTCACAACTCCAAAATGCTAGCGAGGCTTTCCGGACGTATATCAGAGATGGCTTAGCCCAGGTCTAGCATCACGACTAATATTTTTCTCTTTTAATTAACTTTCATGTAAAGCATACACACTCGAAAGTTGAAACCATTAATTAACTTTGTGCACTGAAATTTTCTTATGGATTCTATTACAGATGGAAAAGAATGCTGCGGCTGGAAGGACACCTTCGAGTTTACCGTTGTCAACTCCTCCTCCGTCAGCTTTAAGTCTTCCTTCCCCAGAATTTACACCCCTCTCTCCTGTACATACAAATTCTCTAAATGATGCCAAATCATTAAACGTGAAATCCGATCTCACTAACTTCAATCTTCCACCATCATATGTCGAAGATGGTAGAGCAAACAATTCCATTTCTTCTAGAGGTCATGCCATGGAAAACACATTCGCTGACCAAAGAAACGAGAGATACTTGGCTGGAGGTAACTACTTTCGCTTGACTATTTTATACTTTTTTTGCGTGAAAGAGACCTAACAATGGAAACTTCTCGTAAACTATGCAGTTACTAGTGGGACATTGGATGCAATTAGAGAAAGGATGAAGAGTATGCAATTGGCCGCAGCTGGTGTCAATCATGAAACCGAAAGCAGGCCTAATGTTTATATGAACGACGACATGAACCACGGATTCTCCGAACAGGTTCACCATCATCAACAACAACAACAACAACATCAACATCATCATGCATCATCAGAACATGCTAATATAGACAATCCCATTCGCAGCAACGTCCTTCCGATGGATGAGAAGGCATTATCTGGGCTCCAAGCTCGGATGGAGAGACTCAAAAGCGGAACACTTGAACCGCTGTAGAGACTTGACTGATTATTATTGTCAAGTATTACCTTTACCCATCCTATTATCACCACCATTGATTCCCATTTTTCTTCTTCTGTTTACGGAGGAACGGGAGCAGAAGGTGTCCTGTCTATGCAATTTTATTGTATAAAAAGAAAGAAAAGAAGTGAGTATGGAATTAGTAAAATTCTTTTTGATTATTAATGTTGTGCTTATCAGAGTTTTAGGAGAGTTTTAAGTACACTTAGTAGCAAGCAAAGTAGCACTATGATGTGCTATATTGCGTGTTGAGCAATTTAGCATTATTTGTATATTTGTAACACCAAATTTCATTGCTTTAATTTAAAAAAGCAAGTGTACGCCACCTTTCTCAGGGCCATGCCAAATTTTACATCCTTTTGAATTTTTGGTTTTGTTTTATCCCAAACATATACCATATATTTCTCGTTTTGTATGTATAGTGAGGTCTTGTCTTTTACTCTCCAAACCTAATTTTATTGCGAAGTTAAATGCAAGTTTATGATGATGTATATGAGTAGAGTTAGGTTAGTCTATATTTTTTTTTGATTACTCAAGACATGGAGTATATGACTCCTTGGTTTTGATGATTATTATTGTGTGTGGATTCTTTGATATCACTTGCTATGTATTTTGAAGCTTTACATGAAATTTCTTGTTAATATTGTTATGGATTTTGTTGCTATTTGGTTGGTCTTAATTAAACCAAATGATAAGAAGAAACACATAATAAAAATGAAAGAAAAATTTAAGGTGAAGAGGAAAACATAAATAGCTCAACCATTCTAAAATATATGCATGAATTCCAGATTGTATACTGTATAAGAAAATTTACACCTCCACACGATAGATTCATACTTTTATTTTACTTTACTTTATTATATGAAATTATTGTTATATTTAATGTATTTTTTGAGCAATTGATTTAAATTATTTATGTTATTGTTTACTATATTGAATTTTAATAAATAATTTTTGAAAATACAATAATAAAATAATTTCAATTTTTTCAAAATAGATATTATAGTTATTAAAGATATTTTGTAAAATTTTGAGAAATTTAAAATAATTTACAATTTAAAAGTAATTTTTAAATCGTTTATTTGATATGAGTATAAAATAAATAAGTATCATTTGAACTTTATTTTTGAGATTAAATTTTAGAGTAATTTATCGATATAAATATTTAAGTTTAATTTCTAATTGCAAATAAATATCAAATGTTAAGTTATTATCCATATTTTATTTTTGTATTAGTATATTTGAACTATTTTTTTAAAAAAAATAAAAGTTTAATTAATTATTTGGACCAATTAAGAATTGCTACGTGTTAATTTACTTAACACTTAATTGTTAGGTATCTACAGAAATTTCAGAATTATTATTACCGCCAAAAATTAAATTTAAATTTTTATTTGAGTTAAATTAAGTTATTTATACCGCAAATTACTCTAAATTTTATAGGGAAATTTGATTTTCTATACTTAGAAAATCAAAAAATTTGATTTCTAAACCAATATTTTAAACCCTAAAAAAACTATACCTTTTTTTTCAAAACCCCAAAAATACCCCCAAACATCTCTCTCTCTCTCTGTCTCGGCCGGTCCCAAGAATCCCACACCCCAGGTCCGATGGTCGGACCATGGGGTCCGACCAATCGGACCCATCGGACCCCATGGTCCGACCATCGGACCTCTCTCTTCCCTCTCTCTCTCTCAAATCGCAGAAAGAAAAAAAAAAAATTTCACGGACGGTCGGACCTTGGGGTCCGATGGGTCCGATTGGTCGGACCCATCGGACCCCAAGGTCCGACCATCGGACCTCTTTCTTCCTCTCTCTCTCAAATCGCAGAAAAAAAAAAAAAATTTAACGGCGGTCGGACCTAGGGGTCCGATGGGTTCGATTGGTCGGACCCATCGGATCCCAAGGTCCGACCATCGGACCTCTGTCTTCTTCCCTCTCTCAAATCGCAGGAAAAAAAAAAAAGTTTCAGAAGGTCGGACGGGTTGGGGTCGGACTGGGGTTGCTCTTTCGGGTTGGGGTTGGGGTCGGAGGGGTTGGGGTCGTGGTCGACGGGGGTGAGGGTGGTGATCGGCGTTGGGGTTGACGTGGGTGGGTGAGGGTGGTTCGGGTGAGGGTGGGCGATTGGGGTGAGATAGAGGGAGAGAGAGATGATACAGAGAGAGAATATTGTGAGGGGGGTATTTTTGGAGTTTTGAAAAAAAAGGAATAGTTTTTTTAGTTTTTAAATTTTTGGTTTAGGGAAATTTTTTTTTGATTTTTTAAGTATAGAAAATCAAATTTCCCATTTTATATAATATTTTAAATAACTGCTATAAATTTCTTTTTTGAGATGATACAATTCGATAATTGTCTAAAGAACTAAATTATTAAGTTACAAACATATATCTAACATTTAAACCGAATAATACGAAACAAATTATCTTTTAGTAAATGTAAAAGTTAAAGTGGAAAAATGGTTAAATGTAAAAGTTAATGAGAAAATAACTAATTATTCTTCCAAAAATATATATTCATGTTAAACTTCACATTTCCGGATAACAATGGCTTCTTCAGTAGTATCAAGAGCTTTCACTCACTCCCATCGCACGCTTTCATTCTTCACCTTCAAAAACTCACCACCACCACCTTCCACCACCTCTCTCCTCTTCTCCAACACCACCACCACAACCCTAAATCTAAACTACCCAAAACGATTCCTCACTTCCTTCACCTCTACACAAAACGACGCCGTCCCATCATCACCCCAATCTAGTCAACGTCCCAATGTGGTCAGCATTCTCGAAGAACGTGGCTTACTTGAATCACTCACCAGTGATAATCTCCGTCTCGCTTGCTCCGACCCCCTTAAAGTCTACTGCGGATTCGACCCAACTGCTCAATCCCTCCATTTGGGTAACCTTTTGGGTATCATTGTTCTCTCTTGGTTTCAAAAATGTGGCCACCAAGCTGTTGCCTTGATCGGAGGAGCCACCGCCAGAGTTGGTGACCCTTCTGGTAAGAGCCTTGAAAGACCTGAACTTGACCCAGAAACTCTGCTCATTAACACAAAGGGTATCACCCAAACTATAACAAGAATTTTGGGGTCAAATGGGGTTTTGGTTTTGAATAATTATGATTGGTGGAAAGAGTTTAGGTTATTGGATTTTTTAAAGGAAGTGGGTCGATTTGCTAGAGTTGGGACTATGATGGGTAAGGAGAGTGTTAAGAAACGATTGGAATCTGATCAGGGAATGAGTTATACTGAATTCACTTATCAATTACTTCAAGGGTATGACTTCCTCTACCTGTTTGATAAAATGCGTGTGAGTGTTCAAATTGGTGGGAGTGATCAATGGGGGAATATTACAGCAGGAACTGAGCTTATTAGGAAGATTTTACAAGTGGAAGGAGCTTATGGTTTGACATTTCCTCTTTTGTTGAAGAGTGATGGCACCAAGTTTGGAAAATCAGAGGATGGGGCGGTCTGGCTTTCGCCCGAAATGTTGTCTCCATACAAGTTTTATCAATACTTTTTCTCTGTTCCTGATACTGATGTGGTTAGGTTCTTAAAGATTCTTACTTTCTTGGATATGGAAGAGATAATGGAGTTGGAAAGGGATATGAAGAGGCCTGGCTATGTCCCTAACACGAATCAGCGGAGACTTGCAGAAGAAGTTACTAGATTTGTCCATGGCGAAGAGGGTTTGATTGAGGCTTTGAAGGCGACTGAAGCTTTGAGGCCTGGAGCTGAGACTAAGTTGGATTGGAAAACTATTGAAGGGATTGCTGAGGATGTTCCTTGTTGTTCTTTGGCTTATGATCAAGTCAATAATTTGTCTGTGGTTGATCTCTGTGTTTCGTCGGGTTTGTTTGAGAGTAAATCTGCTGCTCGGCGGTTGCTGAAACAAGGGGGACTTTACTTGAACAATTCAAGAGTTGATAGTGAGAGTAAGAGAGTTGGTGATGAAGATATTGTGGATGGTAAAGTTCTGCTTTTATCTGCTGGCAAGAAGAACAAGGTTATTGTAAGAATTGCTTAACACATTTTTTTTATCATAACTTATGATCATTATTAGATTGTTTCAAATTGTTGAAGTTTTAAAGTTTGTATTTTTGTTATGTTAGCAAGTTAAAGATCTATTCTTTGGCTAAAATATTCACTTGTCCAACCAAATTCACTTTGTGTCTATGCAATTTATTGTATAAAAAGAAAAGAAGTCAGTATGGAATTGGTAATTCTTTGTAATTGGATTTGTGTGTAATTAGAGGTAATTACATAATTTGGCATGTTTGTCTGACCATGTAATTACACTGTAACCGTGTGTAATTGGAAGTAATTGAGGGGTTTTAATTACACTCTCCAATTCTCATGGCCCCCATGAGAATTGAATGTAATTACGTAATTACTAAAAATTTTCCATATTAAACATTAGCTACTAAAAAAATATTATTTTCTCATATAATTACTAATTATTTTGCCAAACAAGATATTATGAATTCATATGTAATTACCACCTCATATCTAAACACACCTTGCATTTTAAAATATAGTGTAATTACTAGACTGTGTAATTACCACCCTAGTAATTACCCTACCTAGTAATTATACAGTTACTTCCAAACACACCCTAAATTTTTGGTTGAATTTTATCCCATTCATATACATATATTTTTCATTTGTTTGTGTATTGAGGTGTAGTCTTTCAGAGTTAGGTTAGTTTATGTTTGACCTTATCTCTTATCTCTAAGCACTAATGGAATTTTTATCAAACCTTGTGTTTTAACAAGTGCTTGTTGATAGAATGCACAACCACCATCAGCTTGGAGCATTTAATTTTCCTGTCAAACTAATTTTCAGCCATAGTTTTGAATTGAATAAACGCATTGAGTGCATGTGCTTTGGATTTCAAGACGTAAATCCATGTATAATGACTAAAATCATCGACAAAATAAACATAGTATTTTAGGTTTGTATTTGACATGGGGCTGCACCCCATATGTCAGTGTGAATTGAATCAAGCACATGTTTGGCTCTATTGGGAGGAAATTTAAAAGGGAGTAAGTGGGATTTACCATGTTGACATGCCTCACAAAAAGTTTGTTGTTTATTAATTGAAATGTTTACATTGCCTATATTAAGGTACTTGATTTAAAATTTTAGTGGAAGGATGACCAAGCCTCCTATGCCATTGATCTCTTAAAGACACAACAAACTCATGTGCAACAGACTTAGACACAACAGAGAACAAAACATGTGCAGAACCAGGAGAATTAGAGGATTAATTTCTAGTTTTTGAGAAAGATAGTAAAGATGTTGGTGATGAAGAGCTGGTTGTTGATCCCTCAAGTTGGTACAAGCCATCTTTAAGTTTCTCCCGCAGCATCATCTTCTTTGTTTCCAGATCATTAACAACAAAAAATTTATTGTCAGCAGTTAGCTTAGAGACACTGATAAGATTCTTAGCAATTTTTAGTACATGAAGCAGCTCTTTTAAAAATAAATTAGTGCCAGTAAACTGATTTGTGCCAACACTTGAAATTTCTAATTGCTCACCATTTCCAACTGTAAGTTTGTCCTTACCTTTATAACTGGTAGCACCACTGAGATTGTTCCCTTCAGGTGTAATGTGATTGCTTGCCCCACTATCTGCATACCAGATTTCATTATTCACAGTGTCTGGTGTTGCTATGTAAGCACTTGGATCTTTTTTGTCATGCCCATTATAACTATCTAGTATGTGTCCCATGAAGTTTTCATCATACCTATTATAACAATAGGCTGCTGAATGACCATACCTGCCACACATTTGGCAAGTCGTTTTAGAGTTTTTGCCTCTTCCTCTTCCTCGAGAGCTAGAGCCTCCTCTGTTATTATTGTTGTTGTTGGTGTTGGAAATTTATTTTACCAGGATCTTAGATCTACTCACAAGTATGTTTATTAACATCCTAAATATGAACTTTCTAAAACGATGAAATAAACACATATAAAGTTTAAGAAACCTTACATTGGGTGCAGCGGAATAATATGACTCCTTCCGTTCAGATATCTAGCCCTTGATTCCTTTCTGTAGCAGAGCATTATCAATATCTGAACCTGGATCTCTTTCTCTGAATCTTTGATGCTGAATCTCCTTTGCTGATGATCTTTCTTCACGATCTTCCTCACTATGATTGAGGTATCACTTGATGTGTGTGGGCACTACTCTAATCACTAAGAGAGGTTCGAAATATTGAGGAAGAAAAGAGAGAGAGTGGCGGCTAGAGAAGAGAGTGGAGGCTCGTGTTTTTCGATTCGTAAAGTGTGTTATTTTCCTGAAGCCTTCACTATCTATTTATAGCATTCCTCTAGGGTTTGATTTGAATTATATGGCATTAAAATAATGAAAAAATCATTTAAAAAAGCTACAAAGGTGGCCGACCATACACTTAATGGATTGGGCCTTGGGCTTTGCAATTTTGCAATTTTAACACCTTTTGTATCTGATTTTCTCAAAAATGCCAATTTCCTAATTCAATCATTTAAATGCCAATTCTAACTATTTAATAACTATAAATAATTATTAAATAATATTGTCATTTATCATATTTATTAATTGAACCATACAAAGTATCATAATTAACAAATATGCCCCTATAAACTCTTTCTTTACAATTTCGCCCTTACTTAGTGAAAATTTCACAAATAGACATAGTCTAACTTGTGAATTATAATTGATTAATCAAAACCAATTACATGAGTCTTACAAGCAATATTATCTCAACTAGTGGGGGGACCATGGGTCTATATAACCGAGCTTCCAATAAGTAGATCAAGAATTTAGCACTAAAATTCACTAACTTATTAATTCTTCGTTGAATCCACGCATAGAACTCAGAATTGCACTCTCAGTATATAGAATGCTCTATATGTTCCACCATATAGACACATCATTAGTTATCCATTGTTATAATCCTAATGTGATCAATGATCCTCTATATGAATGATCTACACCTTTGTAAAGGGATTAAATTACCGTTACACCCTACAATGTATTTATTCCTTAAAACACTTGACCCCGTATAAATGATATTTCAGCTAATGTGAAATGAGTACTCCACCATTTATGTTCGTTTGGTCAAGCTCGAAGGAGATCATCCTTTGCTTACTATTCGCCAGATAGAAGCTATAGATTCCATGTTTATGATAGCGCTCCCACTCGGTGCACTACCGTGTTCCCAAAATGTACGTATCACCCTGACCTAAAAGTAGGCTTAACTAACAAATCAAAGAACACGAATAGCCTTTCAAGATTGAGCCTAATCATAACAGGATTAAGATCATTTGATCTAGGATCAACTTAGGCGATATTGACTTGAATAGATATTACGGTAAGTTTAATAAATCTAAGTCAAAGTTCAATATCGGTCCCTTCCGATGCATACTCCATGCATCCAACCTGAGCTTTACTTTAACCAATGCTCTGGAAAGAACATAGTATTTCTCCAAATACAAGTAAACTCTTGTTGTAGATTATCATATCAGTAAAACCCTATGTCTGATAAATCTAGGAAACTTTATTCACATAGTCATGTTTACTTTCCAATGTGTTGACGACACAATAAACAGGATCAAGTATGTGAAAAGGGGTTTCAGATGAATTTATACATTATGTACATATAATCATGAAATAAATCATGTGAACCATGCAACATTAAATGTTATTTCTGATCTATATTAATAAACAAATCTGATTATATTGAAATGAGTTTTATTTAGGGCATAAAACCCAACAGTTGGATCTGTTTCTAGGATTGTGAGGAGGGTGATTTGGCTTTCTCCCTGGCCCTGGATGAGGAGAACCTTTGTTTGCAAGGTTTGCCGTGGCTCCACTTAAACAAGCAACAAGAGGAGTATTACTCTTGGATCCAGATGAGACTCCACCTAGTCTCTCGAGTGCACTGCCAAAACTAAGCAGTATTTCTTGAAGTTCTCGCTATGTCATGTTTTGCTCCCTTTGAATTTGAACAATAATGGAAAGATACTCTCTATCTAAGTTAGAAATCACAGGAAATGACTCACTAGCTAAAGCGAGCATATCTGCTCAAGATCTCCTCATTTTGAGATAATCCACCATGCTCATTAAGCCTTTTTTGACAGTTTGAAGTTTCAACCTAGTTGACTTGGAATGTGCACCATAGAGACTTTCTAAGGCTCTCCATAAACCTGAGGTGGAGCAACCCATAACTTCAATTGCAATTGTTTCTATCATGGATCCATAGAGCCAACCTATGAGCAATTGATCACACACCCCCACCGCTCATATTTTGGGTTGATTGTAACTCCAAAACTCGGTGAGTTGCCTCTTGCAACAGCTCATGTAGGAATGTATTAGACTGGATAGAAGCCGATGTCATCTGATTATAGTGCTAACCATAGTCTTCTACAGAGTGAAGTTATTTATGTCAAATTTCAAGGCAAAAGGTTGTGTTAGAGTATTACCAAAGGGGGTATTAGAAAAAGAAGCACGATCAGGGATCTGTTGCAAAGCTGGAGTAACAACAACGATGTTTTGGAGAGTTGAGTTGTTTTCTTCTGCAGTTGTGCGAGAGGCACCGTCTTTGAGTGGGGTTTGATTTGGAGATGCCATTTTGTTGAGGCGTGGGTTGTACAACTCTGATACCAAGTTTGAAAAGTATGAAAAAGGGAAATGCAGAGAAAAAAAACTCAACTCAATTGGTATTGAGTGTTACTGTTCCGTTAAACAGAGTGAGCTCATGATTGAACAATTGTACAACAAGAGAATATTTCATATAATAAATTACGTGATGACTCACACAATTCTAGAACAACCCATAACAAAAATAAAAGAAATAATTAGTTAATTAGAGGATAACTGGATAATAAATTAGTTATAGGTTAATAGTAACTTAGTGACTTAATCATTTCTTAACATCAACTCCTTTAAAAGAGCATCATCATTAAAAATTTAATGAATCATTCTCTTCCATTAACTCCTTTAAACTCTTCTTCATTTTAAAGAAGCAAATTTTTGATTTACTTGTAGGAAAACTTTAAAGTTTTATTGTTTGTTTATTTTTTTATTCATTTCTCTCTCTCTCTCTCTCTCTCTCTCTCTCTCTCTCTCTCTTTTTATTTTATTTTTTTTTATTTAGCTACTTTTATATTATTATTTTTTATTTTTTTAGTACCTTAACTAATATAAAAATATTTACATATTATAGAAAAAATTAGAGAAATTCATGGACACTGTGCTGTAAAAACTTGATGTAAAATAGAGAAAATAATATTTTGATAATATATTTTGAAAGACATAAACATAACTAGATAGATGTTACGTGACAAGCCACGTATGTTAATTTTATTTTAGTTTTTAGTTTTTTTTTAATATCATAATTTTAAAATTAATAATATTTAATGTAGTGATAATTATTGAAATTTGAAAGCATAATAGTGATTTAAATAAAAAGAAAAATTACTATTATACTTTGTAATAGTAATTAAAAAAAATTTATTATTCGTCCTAAATTTATCTTCAGAATTAATGAAACTGCTCATCTGTTAAACTATCAAAACATTCAAATTTAATTTAAAATTTAACTAATCCTAAATATCAAAATTTAAAAATAATTTTTAATAAAAAAATAAACAATATGAACAAATTTATTATTAATTGCAACACTTTAACTAACTACATAGATGCTGACCTTTACGTGGCAACATCTAATAATTTGTTATTTTTTTTATTTAAAAAAAAAGTCACCTAATAATTTCTCATAAATTAAGAACTACATTTTATATAGAATAAATATAATTACTAATTAGATTCGATTATTAGACAAATATATTTTTTTAATTATTTTTCAATTATACATAATAAAATAATATATATTATAAAATAAGAATATTAAATAAGGGATATAGATAATAAATAAATTAAGTAATACTAATCAAGCCGAACTAACTATTATCCATCTCCATATACTAATAAGACAATAACAACAAAACAAAGAAATTGTAAATTACAAAGTCATTATTAGTACCCATTAACCAAAATTTTCTTTATAAATCCATGCTTTTGTCTTTTTTATTTTATTATTTTTTTTTTGAAAAAAAAAATTAAAATCAACACATGCAACAAAAAACATTAAGATAAACCCAAAGAAAAAACACTAATCCCACATATATTCTCAAGTCCAGCTATAGCCAATAGGTCTTATTATTAGTTTTTAATTTTACCAATAATATATATAAATATACCAAAAGTATATCCACATTATATTCCTTTATTTTGTACTATATATATATAAATTAGAATTAAACATATAGTACGTACGTGTGTTGCATGCCATTTTTTTTCTTTTCTTTGATTTGTTTGTTTAGTGGATTATTAATTAGTAATAATTTTGCAAATGAGTAGTACTAGTAGTGTTGATGAGAAGAAGAAAGAAGTTGTTATCATTTCAAGTAGTGAAAGAAGTTTGAGATTTGATAAGCTTTTAAGATATGGAGATGGTTTGGATTGGAGTCTTATGGTTTTGGGTAGTTTAGGGTCAATTGTTCATGGCATGGCTCAACCTATTGGATACTTACTTCTTGGCAAAGCTCTTAATGCCTTTGGTGATAACATTGATGATATTCCTGCCATGGTTAATGCCCTCTACAAGGTATGTTTAATACTTTTAAGTGAAATTATACGATTAGTTAGCGATGTTTTATAAAAGTTATTTTCTTAAGTTATATGAGACTCGTTACTTAATTACACCAATAACGGTATGACAACAAAGAGGATGTTAGACACTAGTGATGCCTTTAGCAATTCTCTTTATATAAATATATGTATATATATTACAGTAAAACCTTTATTTAAGAATACTCTATTTAAGAATAACCTCTAATTTGTTATAAAAAAATCAAGTCCCGATTTGGGCCAGTTATAAATAAGAATAACCTCTAAATTGTAATTAGTTATACATTTTCTAAGTCCCGTAGTAACAAAATATATCTCTATATAAGAATAATTACATCTTAATAAAATATATACATGTATTTTGTAAATTTATTTATGTAAAATTAATAATTTTATTTTAAATTATAATACATCTATGAAATTATATTTACTCTATAATATTTCTATTATGATATAGTATTAATGATTATTTATTGTTATAATTGTTACATTGATACTTTTTGGTTTTTCAATTTTTTTTTTTCTAGTGTAACTCTATTTAGTTATAACCTCCCAATTAGAATATAATTTACTTGGTCCCAAGTGTATTCTTGGATAGAGGTTCTACTGTATAATTAATATATGAGCATTGTTATTGGGCACGTGTCTAGCAACTTCTAAATGTATCATCGTGTGATTGGTTAGCCATACTTTCAGGGCCGACCCTGAGAATATATGGGCTTAAGGCAAATTAAATTTTGGGGCTCTCAGAAATATATATAAAAAAAATTGAAAAATAGTGTTATGGGATTCAAACCCATGACATTGTATAATATGTCATACATATCAACCAACTAAACTATGACTATTTGTTGTTTACAATACACTTAATTTTCCTTTAATAAAAGCCTAATGATTTTTTTTTTTATTTTTTATTTTGGGCTCTCAAAAAGAGTGGGCTCTAGGCACGGGCCTAGCCAGCCTATGCCTAGAGCCGGCCCTGCATACTTTTAGGGTCAGTCTTAAGATAAGGCGAATTAGGCTTGCGCTTAAGGCTCACTCATTTTAAGGGTCCAAATAAAAAGATATTTTAATAAATATATATATTTCTTTGAAAAAAACTAAAAGTACTATTTATTCTTATAATGAGGGTTTAAAAAATTTATTTTTTCTAAAGTCCAAATCAATTCGGGGTCGGTCTTACAAATTTCTTAAAAGTTTAGACACAATTGATATTTTTTAACATTTATCTTAATATATTGTGTCATGTTGATATTTAATACCTTAAAGTGATGTAACACCTTATAATTGATAGCAGTTTTGTATATTATTTATTAAATTATAATTTGTATGACACAATATTAAATATATCAATAATAATGTATATATTTATATTCTTGTATATATATGCATGTATTAATGATGAGTTGGTTACTCTTGTGTTGGTTATTTAATTTAGGTTGTTCCCTATGTATGGTACATGGCCATTGCCACATTTCCAGCTGGAATTCTTGGTAAATATTACTACTTTCTCTTAACAAAAAAAATTCATTTATACTTTTGCATTAATTTTTAGTTAAATATATATATTTTTAGTCACAATATTTATTACTAAAATTATATTAGCATTAACTTGTATCAAAATATTATATTTTAGTTATAAATAATTTTTTCTTGTGACTAAAATCATATTTAACTACAAGAAAAATTATATTATGACTAAAAAATTATCACAATTTTTTTTTTTTTATTATAGTATATATAATATTTGTATATAGGAGTTGAATATATTTTTATTGGTTGATAGAGATTGGATGTTGGATGTATGCAAGTGAAAGACAAGTAGGACGAATAAGATTAGCTTATCTAAAATCAGTCCTTAATCAAGAGATTGGAGCTTTTGACACAGATTTAACAACTGCAAAAATCATTAATGGAATAAGTAACCACATCAATATCATTCAAGATGCAATTGGAGAGAAGGTACATATATATATATATATATGAAAAATTATTGGTTTTAATCACTATATTTATGCATAATTTTAGAATTTTTAGTATTTGCATAAAATGCAATGCAACTATATTATGAGTTTTTAATATTTTTTTTTTGAATAATTTAAAATGACAAAATTAAAATTCAAATAGTGTATTGCATGCGTTTGTTTTCGATATATATTTATTGAGTTAGGCTCTATTTATAGATAAATTATATAATAGTATGATTTGTATACAATTTTACTCATATATATATATATATATATAAATATGTATATAAATATACAGTTGGGTCATTTTCTATCATGTGTTGCAACTTTCTTGTGTGGAATTTTGATTGCTGGCATATGCTGTTGGGAAGTGGCAATCCTATCTCTTTTGGTTGTTCCAATGATTCTTGCCATTGGAGCTACTTATACAAACAAAATGAACACTATTTCCATTGCCAAAATCATATTCCAATCTCAAGCAACTTCATTGGTAGAACAGGTAACAATAATAATTTTTTAACATGTATCTATTATATATAGAGTCCTGTTCTTAGCATAGACGAGTTAGACTTGTGTTTAGAGCCCACTTAATTCAGAGACCCAAAAAAATCTTTCCTTTTTAAAATTATACTATTTTTTTTACTAATTTTAAAAAATATCATATAACCCAAAAATAATTTTTTTCTTATGACCCATTAAATTTCAAGGCCAGCCCTCGCCTTGTCTCAAGCTACTTGTCAGCCTTGGACTAAAATTTAATTGTGCCTTTTTAAATTTAGTAGTAAAAATCTAAAATATAGTATTTTAAAAAAACATTATTTTCTAAAAAAAAAATTAAATATAGTATTTTAAAAAAAATTGGTCTTTTATTTATAAATAATTATATTTGGGTAAATACTATTTTGGACCTTATATTTTGCGAAAGTTACCGATTGGATTCTCTGTTTTGTTAAATACCAATTCGAATCCTGCATTTTTAAAATGGTACAAAATAAACCTTGAGTTTAATTTTTATCAAATAAAAAATTTATAATAACCTGACCTGAAAGTGTTATGACAAGAATAATTATAGTTTTTGCAACTATTCGTACTAAAAATTGTTTTTAAGTTAGTTATATTAAGAAAATAATTGATGAAAATTAAGTTCAGTATCTATTTTGTACTATTTTGACAAACACAAGGTCCAAATTATTATTTAACAAAATAGAGAGTCTAATCTGTAATTTTTTCAAAACACAAAGTTCAAAATAATATTTACCCTAATTTTAATAAATAATATTAAAAAAATACACATTTTTAAAAATCAAATTAGAGACATTTTTCATAAAATCATTTCTTGGGTCATAACTGTCCTATCCTTGAGTCGGCCTTGTATATACATATGTAAGTAGTTTATGTAATATGATATGTTTTATATTTGGGCAACAGACAATTTCTCAAATAAAAACAGTGTATGCATTTGTTGGAGAAAACTCTGCAATAAAATCATTCTCAGAGAGGTTAGAACAACAAGTTATGGTAAGCAAAGGAGAAGCTTTAATAAAGGGAGTTGGAACAGGACTGTTTCAAACAGTTTCCTTTTGTTCTTGGGCTCTTATTATATGGATTGGAGCTGTTTTAGTCACACAAAACAAAGCTAAAGGTGGAGATATCATAGCTGCTGTCATGAGCATTCTCTTTGGAGCTATGTAAGTTAAGTTAAAGACCGGTCTTAAGCTATTTGAGACCTAAAGCGAAATTAGATTTCGGGGCCTCTATATTAATACTTCTCTAGTAAATTTTAGTGTTGAAAGTCTTTTTAATATCTAAGATGTCAAAAGTTCGAAACTCCTTAGCTTCAGTTTTAATATCCAAAAACACTTTAAAATGAAATTTATATATAGGCTGAATATGATTTTTTGTTTACTGAACTTTGACATGTACTAAATTATGTTTTTCTGAACTTTTTAGACTGTTGAAAATTCTTTCCAAACTATTGAGATTGTTAGATTGGTAAATATCATTTTGGACCCTGTGTTTTGCAAAAGTTATCAATTGGACTTTCTATTTTGTTAAATGACAAAATGAATCCGGTATTTTCTAAAATGGTACAAATAGGACCTTGAACTGATTTTTTGTCAAAATAAAATTTAATAATAATCTAATTTAAAAGTGTTATGATAAAATTATTTTTATTTTTATTGTATCTGTTCGTGTTAGGAATTATTTTCAAGTTGGTTATACTAAAAAAACAATTGTCAAAAATTAAGCTCTGGGTCTTATTTTTACCATTTTGGAAAATACAACGTCCATGTTGTCATTTAACAAAACAGAGGGTCCAACCAGTAACTTTTGCAAAATACATGGTCCAAATTATTATAATCCTTGTTAGATTTAAGTACTTTTGTCCAATTTTACAAATAAAAGTTTGACATATATTAAAGTTTGGGGGGGGGGAGGAGGGGGAAGATTTGGTACATGTTAAAATTCGAGAGGGACAATTTCGTACATGGACAATCTCCTCGATAATAAAATGTAATAGAATTATAGAGAAGTCCTCAAATTTAACAATCTCAAAAGTTTAGGGAGAATTTTAACAGTTTGAAAAAATTCAAGGAATATAATTTGTTACATGTCAAAGTTCAGTGTTGAATTTAATGAATAGTTTTCTATAACTAATAATGAAACATAAAATTCTCATTTCAGATCAATTACTTATGCTGCACCAGATATGCAAATATTCAATCAAGCCAAGGTTGCAGGGTATGAAGTTTTCCAAGTGATTCAAAGAAAGCCAACTATAAGTAGTGATTCTTCACAAGGAAAAACACTTGGAAAGGTTTGTGGCAACATTGAAATATGTGATGTGTTTTTCTCCTATCCATCCCGGCCGGAGAAGCAAATCCTTGAAGGGTTTTCGCTATCAATTCCAGCCGGAAAGACAGTTGCTCTAGTGGGGAGTAGTGGTTGTGGAAAGAGTACTATCATTTCTTTAGTTGCAAGGTTCTATGACCCTTCAAAAGGTTTGCTTTATCAACTTGAAAATTCACTTAAAAAGATCACTATGTTTCTTCCTTAGTATACACCTTTAGTATGCATCTCCAAAGGGGCTCCCTATTTTCATTTTCTTTTAGCTAAAATAGACATTTTTTTTTCCTCATCTCACTACAATCATGATCTCTAGTTTGGTTAGAATTTATTATTTTAATAATTTTTCAGTTTGTGGAATCCAAAAGTAAACTTATGAGCTCACTATCCTTTCTCTATTTTAGAGAGTCATTGTTCTTACGGTTGGAGCTCACACTCTATTTTAAGTCAATAGTGCATTTAGAGAGTGTGGTTGAAAATGCTCGATTCTATTATATAGATAGAATTGAGTAACATCTTAGTTGGGAATCTTGGGATGTTTCTTTATTCTCATTTTGATTAAATTAAGAGTGTTTACACAGTTGGTATCCTGTGTTTTATCTAAATACTAGTTTCGTATTCTGTATTTTCAGTAATACTTATTTGACACCCTATATTTTAATATCATACATATTTGGTACTCTAAATTGAAATTTATTTGATAAAATTATATCAATGCAATAAAACTATCTTCAATTTTATAAATTCTGAATTCAAATTTAATTATTTGATTACATATAATCGAGAACAGTTTGGTCAAATTGATAAAATTATATTGATTAAGTTTTATTTTAAGGTACTAAATATGTACAATTTCAAAATATATAGTACCAAATAAGTATTATTTAAAATATCTTTCTCGAAAAAACACAAGGTAATATAGGAGTATTTCCCTTAAATAAATGGTGTGAATGAGTTTGTGTAGTTGACAAATGCTTTCATAAAGAATGATATTTATTACTTTTTTTTTATGTAAATTTACAGGAAAAATTCTCATTGATGACCATAACATTAAGGATTTGGATTTAAAGTTCCTAAGGAGTAACATAGGAATAGTTTCCCAAGAACCATCACTATTTACAGGCACCATTAAAGACAACATAAAAGTTGGTGATATGGATGCAAATGACCAACAAATTCAAATTGCAGCAGAGATGGCTAATGCACATTCTTATATTTCACAACTACCAAATCAATACTCAACACAGGTTTGCTTCTAACAGTCTTTTTTTCTTTTACATTTTTTGGTTTTGAGAAAATTTACCTATTTTTTACATTAGGTAGGACAAAGGGGAGTTCAACTATCAGGGGGTCAAAAGCAAAGAGTAGCCATTGCAAGAGCCATTCTTAAAAACCCTCCAATCCTTTTGCTCGACGAGGCCACAAGCGCGCTTGACACAGAGTCAGAGAAGTTAGTTCAAGATGCTGTTGAGAAAGCTATGCAAGGAAGGACAGTTATCTTGATTGCACATAGGTTGTCAACCATTGTTAATGCTGATATGATTGCAGTTGTTGAAAATGGACATGTTACCGAGATTGGAACTCATCGCGGCCTTCTTGATAGGAGTGAATTCTACAACAACTTGTTCAACATGCAGAACCTTAATCCGATTCTCGAATCAAAGTAATGATTCCATGCTTAAAAGTTTCTATATAAAGTAGAATTGAAGTATCTAATCTTGTTCTATTGTTAATTGACAGAAGTGAAAATTCTTGTGAAGAGGATGAAAGTTGTCAAAACCATATGTCATTTCAAAATGACATCGAAGAAAATAAGACAGTAACAGAATCTGTACATCCTGTCTTGGAAAATTCCAAGCAAGAAGAGAGTGAAAGAGGAAGGAAAAGAACAATATTCTTAAGAATTTGGTTTGGATTGAGAAAAAGAGAGCTCACAAAGATTGGTCTCGGTTCTGTTGCAGCTGCTTTTTCTGGCATTTCAAAGCCTGTTTTCGGATACTACATTATCACTATAGGAGTAGCATACTACCATAATGATGCAAGGAGAAAAGTTGGCTTGTATTCATTGTTATTTTTTGTTATAGGGTTGCTTTCTTTATTCTCTCATACTTTGCAACATTACTTCTTTGGAATAGTTGGAGAGAAAGCCATGGCGAATTTAAGACGAGCTTTGTTTTCGGGTATATCCTAAACTTGAAGCCATATCAAGCTCATATTTCACCTTCCATCAACTTAATCTAACATGTCAAACCTTCAAATTTCACAGGAGTACTCAACAATGAAGTGGCATGGTTTGAGAAGCCTGAGAACAGTGTTGGTTCACTCACATCTCGGGTTATTAGTGACACAACCATGGTGAAAACTATCATTGCAGATCGAATGTCTGTTATTGTACAATGCATCTCTTCAATATTGATAGCAACAATTGTAAGTATGTATGTTAATTGGAGAATGGGGTTGGTAGCTTGGGCAGTTATGCCTTGTCACTTCATTGGTGGACTAATTCAAGCCAAGTCTGCTAAAGGATTTTCGGGTGACTTAGCTTCTTCGTATTCTGAACTTGTTGCTCTTGCTGTTGAGTCTTCAACCAACATAAGAACTGTTGCCTCTTTTTGTTATGAAGAGAATATACTAAGCAAAGCCAAAATGTCATTGGAAAATCCCATAAAGAAGAGCAGAAAACAAAGTATTAAGTATGGTTTAATTCAAGGATTTTCACTTTGCTTATGGAACATTGCACATGCTGTTGCTCTTTGGTACACAACAGTTTTGATTGATAGAAGACAAGCGAAATTCGAAGATGGTATAAGATCTTATCAGATATTCTCACTCACAGTTCCTTCAATCACAGAATTATGGACACTTATTCCTACTGTTATCTCTGCTATAAGTGTACTAACTCCTGCATATCAGACACTTGACCGAAAAACAGAAATCAATCCAAACACACCAGAGCCTTCAAATCGCGATTTGATCAAAGGGCAAATCGAGTTTCAACATGTTAAGTTCAACTATCCATTGAGGCCTGAAGTTACTGTCCTTAACAACTTTAGTTTGGAAATTGAAGCAGGCTCCAAAGTTGCTCTTGTTGGTCCAAGTGGGGCTGGAAAGTCTTCCATTTTGGCACTTTTGCTTAGATTTTATGATTCTATAGAAGGGAATATACTCATTGATGGGAAAGAAATAAAGGAATATAACCTGAGATGGTTGAGGACACAAATTGGATTGGTGCAACAAGAGCCTTTACTGTTTAGTTCTTCGATTCGATCCAATATTTGTTATGGGACAAATGAGGCTACAGAAACTGAGATTGTGGAAGCATCAAGGCAAGCAAACATACATGAATTTGTAAGCACTTTACCCAATGGATATGACACTGTTGTTGGGGAAAAAGGGTGTCAACTTTCGGGTGGCCAAAAGCAAAGAGTCGCCATTGCTAGAACTCTGCTGAAGCGACCTTCAATCATGCTGCTCGACGAAGCAACAAGTGCTCTTGATGCTGAGTCTGAGAAAAGCATTGTCAATGCTTTGGAATCGATGAATCTAAATGGCGATCGAATGTCATGTATTACACAAATCACAGTTGCTCATAGGCTTTCCACCATCAAAAACTCAGATACTATTGTTGTTATGGACAAAGGTGAGATTGTTGAAATGGGTTCACATTCAAGCTTATTAGAATCCAAGGGATTGTACTCAAGACTCTCCCGGTTACAGAGTTTTTCAGGACATTAAGACCTTGTTTGGTTAAGCTGCTTTTAGCTTTTAGAATTAAAAAATCAAGCACTTTTAAGAGTGTTAAAAGACTTTTTCCCGAAGCTATAAATAAAAGCTATACCAAACAGGGCCTAAATGTTCTGAAACTTGACGAATTTTTAGGTGGTTGAATTAGTAATAGAATTTTCTAGTAACTTTTATCAAGAAATAACATTGACAAGTTACTAATATATTATACATATACTTGGAGAAGGCATTATCACATTGATATGAAAAAAGAAAATGTAAGAATGTATGGATACATAAGGTTTTGTTCTCAAAATCTCTTCCATATCTACTACTATATTATAGTATATGCAATGAAGTATTTTAGAGTGGGATCTTAGTACAGACCTAGTCCGCTTATAGTCAGGTTCAACTTGACATACATGAGAGTGCCGACTAACTTTTTAAATATACTAAAATGACATCATATATCACATGGATATTTAATTTTTTAAAAATCTAACATGTAAAATACATATAATTGAAATTTTGATTCCTATTGGGAAGAGGAATAGGTTGAATAACTAATGAGAGTAAATGTGTGCCAAGGTTTAAACACATTTCAATGAAAGTCCTATTAATAGTCATCATTGTCATCACCATCATCATTCAAATTTATGTAATCTTTATTAAGAAACTTCCATATTTCATTTATCTAAATTTATTAAGCTTAATTTGTTCAAGCTTAATTTCTAGCCAATCTAAATTTATCTAAATTTTTTTCTTGCTTGCACTATGATTTCAACCTACTTAAGCTTGAACAAGTATTTATTTTTCATATGAAATAAAAAAAAATAAATAAATAATTAAAAGATTAATTTAATCCCTTATCCGATTCACTCAAATAAATTGGATCGAAATGATCTTGATGAACGAATATAATTTAACGTAAACTAACAAGAAAGCCTTATTAAGAATAGACAATTCAACTGTTAAAACTCTTCGCGAGAAGACATGCTCGTGATGTGTTATACATATTCAATATCTGTAGTATGTATTACCAAAACATGTTCATCCAAACTAGCTAAAACGATTCGAAAAGAAAGAGAACTCTCTTTCCTCGAGTTACATTTGAGCCATAAATTGGTATAAATACAGTTTAAGAATAAATCTCCTCTTGCTAGGAGATGACAAGAGTGTCTTCAAACAAAGCAAAAGTGTTGAACAACTGTTATTGCAGTAGAGGAGTTTGCGTGAAGAAAAACTGTGTAAAATACTGGTCTTAGTCATCATTTAACAAAAGGGCTATGTATGATATAGATGCATGATAGATTCTAAGCTCAAAACAGTTGTATGCTTACCTCGAATGGCTTCCCTGATCGTTCATATTCCAGCATACATAGAGCAACTTCACAACTCTGTGAAACGATTGGCTCAGAATCCTTGGCGAATTCCTCGAGAAGTGACACACTTCGAGCATCTTAAATTTCATTCAATTAAGCATGTAAGTTAAATAAATCGTATTCAGAACTATAGATGTAAAAAGCAAGAAGTAGAGCAGGTATAACATAATACCGGCGATGGAACCAAGTGCTTCAGCAGCTTCATGTCTAACCATTGGGTGTTCATTGACATCCTTAAGTATGTCTGAAAGAGCATCTGAAGCAGCTTTGTTTTGCAGTTGGCCCAACACATATGCCACCTGAATTTTTAGCGAAATATGTAGCCAAAGGATTAAAGCATGGAACCCCAAACATGAGCCTTTCCTATAACCAAGAAGAAAATGTAGATATTTCTAATAAGTATGAAGAATAAGACTAATTGAACCAACCTCATGTCGTAGAAGGGCACTCTTTGAACCCAAAGAATCAATTACAGCGGCTACAGCTTCATCTCCACCATTATTTCTAAGTGCAAAAAGAGCTGCATACCGCTCATACATGCCTTTTTCTTCATCCAGAAGAACATCCCTATGAATCAATCAGGATATACAAGTTAAAAACATAGCAAATTCGTACCATGTTAGAGTATCTAAAACGAGACAAACCTAAGCTGATGTACTGAAGAGCATGAAGTAGCTGCTGCAGCTGGATCAACTGACAGAAAAGGTGACTTTTCAACAGTGAATTTCTCACCATCATCCTTCAACTGCTCAATTCGTTGGAGGGCCAATTCACATGTTTCTCGAACTTCTTGAGCTGGATCTAAGACTAAACTCTTCCTCAACAAATCAACATTACTCTTTAAACCAATTGCACCAATGGCCTCGGCTGCCTGTCGAATAATGTCAAAAACCATCAAACTCATGCAAGAAAACAACAAAATCAGCACTATCAAAGTTAATAATTCACCTCGTGACGAACAATGGGATGCAAAGAAAGATCATTTAAAGCTTCTATCAAAGCAGGGACAGCCTCAGCATCTTGCATTTGACCCAAAGCAAATGCAGCCTCATGTGCCAACAAATTAGAAGAGTCCCTTGTAGCTGAAAGAGGGAACATATTCAAAATTGCAGCAAAGGGTCTAAATCTAAACCAAAAGAGAGTTGACTAGAAAATCCCAAATAACTTCACTACCATTAAAATAAAAATAATTGAGTAAAACAAAGTATATACATTTGCTATTTTCTCTCAGCATTCTCAACTCTCATTTTCTCCCTTACATGATTAATTGTTTTTCCTCATTCTATTTCAAATTTAATCCAATTTGTGAAACATTATACATTGTGTTATTACAGTTTATAAACATAAATTGCAGAATTAGTCTAATATCTATACATAAATATGTATATATATATATATTTCTAATTAGTAATTAACAGAACAAATAAGTGTTGGGTTTCATATAAAAACAACAAAAGATCCAAACTTGTGAGTAATAAATGAAACAGAGAAGACTGAGAGAGAGAGAGAGAAAGAAGCAAACCGAGTATGAGGGCATTTCGAGGACGAGAACCTTTGAGGTTGCGGAGAGAGAAAAGAGCTCTGAAGCGGTCTGAGATGGGCTGAGTCGGGTCAAGCAATTGATCGCAGAGGAATTTTTCCATTTCTGGTGTTGAAGACTGAAAAACGCCGGCGTTGTGGTTCGTCGGAGAATCCACAAGCGTTGTTAATCAGCTTTTAGGGATTTAGGGCTTTGGTTTGGTTAAAGTTAGTTTCTTTTATTTATTTATTTTTTTCAATTATAAGTTTGTAAAAGGTAAAAATATGTTTTTTTTTTTTTTTTTTTTTTTTAAATTTTTAATTTTTTTTTAGAAAATATTTAGAATGAAGTTAAAATATATATTCCCATTATACCCCTCTTTTTTCACCATCTTCCATTTTGGCACTTTTGCTTAGATTCTATGATTCTATTTAAGGGAATATACTCATTGATGGGAAAGAAATAAAGGAATACAATCTTTGATGGTTGAGGACACATATAAATTGGATTGGTGTAACAAGAACCTCTTCTCTTTAGTCACCAATTCGATCTAACATATGTTATGGGACAAATGAGGTTATACAAACGAGATTGTGATGAATTTGTAAGTGTTGAGAATCATGAGATTCTATTTCAAAATCAATTGGTGATAAGTGAAGTAGCTCATGTTTTTATGTATGGCTGTAATGCGGAATTGAAAAAGCTTTGATTATTATTGAAGTTAAGTTAAAAGATTACAGAGCAATGAAACCTATATATATACAAAGGCTGTGATCAAAACCAGCTAAGGGAGAGAAGTTAACTGAATTAACTAACTCTCTGACACAACTAAAACAACCCAAGAAAAGGGGAAAATAGTTAGTTAATTCAGTTAACTAACTGAGAACAAAAATAATGCAGAGGACAAAACTAAAAGAGTCAGGAGCCACCAGCCAACTTGGTTTAGAAATTTAATACCCCCCCCTCAAGATGGACGGTATACATCGTATACAGCCATCTTGCCTATGTGAGAATTGAGTATAGTAGAGGCAAGGGGCTTGGTAAACACATCTGCAAGTTGCTGGTTTGTGTTGACAGGGCTGAGGCGTAACTTTGCTTTGTTGATTTTGTCACGAATAAAATGGCAGTCCAACTCAATATGTTTTGTTCTCTCATGGAAAGTGGGATTGTTTGCAATGTGGATAGCTGATTGATTGTCACAGTATATAAAAGCCGGTTGATGTTGGGGAATTTGAAGGTCGTGAAGCAGGTATTGCAGCCATGTAAGTTCACTTCCAGTGGCAGCAAGGGCGCGATATTCTGCTTCAGCAGAACTCCGAGACACGGTTGGTTGTTTCTTAGTGCGCCAGGAAATTAAACAATCACCGAGGAAGATGCAAAATCCTGTGGTGGATCGTCTAGTAATCGGACATGATGCCCAGTCGGAATCAGAATAACCGCGGAGATGGAGAGAAGAAGCAGCAGAGTACATTAAACCTTGGCCAGGAGTTCCTTTTAAGTATCGTAAAAGATGGTGTGCTGCTTGGAGATGAGGTGTTCGAGGAGAAGACATAAATTGACTTAGCAAATTAACAACGAATTTTATGTCAGGTCTTGAGAGAGTGAGATACAGTAATTTGCCTACAAGTTGTCGATATGTTGAGGGTTGTGCAAGGGGTTCTCCTTGTTGATCATCCAATTTAATTCTTGGATCCATAGGAGCTTTGGCTGGTTTAGAACCGATGAATCCATTGTCTTCCAAGAGTTGTAAAGTATACTTTCTTTGAGATAGAACCAAGCCTTCTTGTCCACAGGCTATCTCAAAGCCAAGAAAATACTTGAGTTTGCCAAGAGCTTTGAGGGAAAACTTGTCATTTAAAGTAGTTTGTAATTGATGGAGAAGAGACAAATTTGGACCCGTGAGGATGATATCATCTACATAAACTAAGATGGCAATGAAATCGTCTTGGGAACCCTTTGTGAATAAAGTATAGTCAGCTTGGGATTGAGTAAAACCTTCTTGAATTAGAGCATCGGATAATTTTTTGTACCATTGTCGGGAAGATTGCTTTAGGCCATAGATTGATTTATTTAGTTTACACACTATATTGGAATCCTTGGCAAATTCTGGGGGAAGAACCAGTCCTTGGGGAAGTTGCATATATACTTCTTCATGAAGATCGCCGTTTAGAAACGCGTTATTGACGTCAAGTTGCAAGGTATGCCATTTCTTGATGGTAGAAATAGCTAAGAGAAGTTTGAAGGTGACCATTTTTGCAACTGGTGAAAAAGTGTCAAAAAAATCCAAGCCTTCTTGTTGAGTATATCCTTGAGCGACAAGACGGGCTTTGTGTCTTTCAATAGAACCGTCACTATTGAGCTTGATTTTATATACCCAACGACAGCCTATGGCTTTCTTGTTGGAAGGCAAGCGAACATAGGTCCAGGTCTTGTTTTTGAGTAAGGCAAATAATTCTTGCTGCATAGCGTGATTCCATATGCGATGTTGAGAAGCTTGGCTGTAGTTAGCAGGTTCAAAAAGTGCTGTTATGACAGAAATAAAGGCTTTATGAGTGTCAGATAATTTTTCATATGACAAAAACTTATCAAGAATATGGGGAGTAGAATTTTTGTCCTGTAATAGAGAATGGCATTCATAATCACGCAAGTATGCTGGTTTTTTTGTGACTCTGCTGGTGCGCCTGGGTACAGGAGGGGTTTCTCTTGGCTGCACTAGAGGAGTCTGAGATTCGGTTTCTTGTTCAGCAGTAGCATGTTCAGCAGGTGATGCTGCTGGTGTGTCCAGAAGGGGATCGTTGTCTTGCTCTTCAAAGGATTCATTAGTATAGGAATTATCATTAGTAATTATAGGGAAATCATCAACATCAGTATTAGATATGTTAGGAGAAGGAAGAACCATGGTGGAGAATGGATCAATGTAATTTTGAGAGACATTTAAACGATGAAAGGGATATATTTTTTCATGAAAAATAACGTTTCTAGAAATAAAAATTTCTTTAGTATTAATATCATATAACTTGTACCCTTTTACACCTTGTGGATATCCAATAAAAACACAAGTTCTAGCCCTTGGTGAGAATTTGTTTCTGTGAGCAGTAAGAGTGCTTGCAAAAACAAGACATCCGAAGTTTCTCAATTGATCATACTTAGGCAATTTGTCAAAAAGGACTTCATAGGGGCTCTTGTTGTCAAGATTTGGTGTAGGAGTTCGATTTATTAAATATGCAGCAGTGAGTATACATTCTGTCCAGAAGTGTATGGGCATTTTGGCTTGAAAATATAAAGCCCGAGCAACATTTAGAAGGTGTTGATGCTTTCTTTCTGCTATAGCATTTTGTTCGGGGGTTTCAACACATGTAAATTCATGTAAGATACCAAATTTTGAAAAGAGATCCTTAAAGATTAATTCAGGTGCATTATCAGACCTGAAACATTTAAACACACATTTAAATTGGGTTTGAACATAAGCTAAAAATTCAGGTATGATTTTCACAGCATCGGATTTTTGGTTCATCAAAAAAATCCAAGTAAATCTTGTCTTATCATCAACAAGAGTGAGAAAGTATTTGTGATTTGTATGTGAGGGAATGTGATAGGGTCCCCAAGTATCACAATGTATTAAATCAAACTTAGATTCTGCAAAACCAGTATGTTTAGAAAAGGGTATTTTCTTTTGTTTTGCCAAAGGACAAACATAACAAGTAGTTTGTTTATGAATATTGTCAATACTACAGTGAATTTTATTACAAAGTAAGGCCAATCGTTTATGAGAGGGATGGCCCAAACGACAATGCCACATATCAGCTGTAATGATATTGTTGCAGGCATTAATCTGACCATCTTCCAGAACATATAGACCATTCCAAGCTTTACCTTTGCCAATCACATTCTTGGATAGTTTTTCCTGGATGCAAAAACTGTCAGTATAGAACTTAACTTTAAGTTCATTAGTCCCAGTTATACAACTAACAGATACAATATTGAATTTAAAACCAGGGACATATAAAACGTTTTCAAGAACCAGCTGTTTTGAGATAGCAACAGTACCACCTTGATTCACCATTATAGCTTCATTATTTGGTAAGATCAACCTAGTTGAGGGCACATAAGAAATACTTTGAAACATTTTAGGATTATTGCATATATGTCTGGTTGCTCCAGAATCGATTATCCATGATGTGTCAAAGAATTTAGATGAAGCATAGGTAAGAATTATACCTGAATTACCTGTTGAACTGCTAGGATCGCATGTACTCACAGTGGTTTGTTGATTGGCAAGAAGATTAAGAAGTTGTTGGTATTGATTGGCATTTAGTTGGGGCAAAAGAGTGTGAGCTTCCTCTGATTTTTCTTTGTTTTCTTCACTGGTGTGGAATTGATTTGCCATACCTTCCTTTTGCTTGTTTGTCTTGAAACCAGGAGGATAGCCATGGATTTTGTAACACCTTTCAATGGTATGTCCATGAATGTTACAATGTGTGCAGAAGGGTCTTCCCTTCTTGGGGTTTTGATTTTTCTGGTTTGGATTATCATTCTTGTTCCCTTTATCTCCTTGAAAAACAAAGGCATGACTGGTTGTGGGATCGTTTCCTACAGTGATGGTTGATCTCTGATTTTCTTCCTGAGTGACAAGGTGAAAAACCCGATTTACATCAGGAAAAGGATCCATTAAAAGGATGCTCCCACGAACTTGAGAGAAGTTGTCCGAGAGTCCCATGAGGAAGGACATTATATACTCCATGTGATTGTATTCTTGCATTTTCTTTACTCCACCACAGGAGCACCCATTGCAGGTGCAATTTGGCTTATAGTTGGCTAATTCTTCTCAAATGGTCTTTAACTTGGTGAAGTATATGCTGATTGTTTGTGCTTCCTGCCTTAAATTCATTAGATTCTTTCTAAGATTATAGATGTGAGGACCATTTCTTTGTTGAAACCGAGTTTTTAGATCATTCCATATGTTGGCAGCAGATTCATCATATAGAATACTGGAAGAAATTTCTTTTGAAACCGAGTTTAATATCCAAGAAATGACAATATTATTGTTCCTCACCCAAGCATTATACAAAGTATAATCTGAGGTCATTGGTTTACGAATACTTCCATCCAAGAACCCAATTTTATTTTTGACAGATATAGAAAGTTGCATAGCTCTACTCCAAGAAGCATAGTTATCTTGTCCAGTGAGAAGTTGAGAGACAAGAACGTTACCTGGGTTGTCGCCATGGTGCAGGTAGTACGGGTTTGATGGATCTTCCAGTGGGTTTTTGTGATTGATGAATTGAAGATCTTGATTTCCATGTTCTGTAGAAGCAGGACTATCAGCAGACTTTGAATTGGGATCTTCACTTTCCATTTGAATTACGGAAGGAGTTTCATTCGACATGAATGAAACACAGAAAATAGAGGGATGAACGCAGTGATTAGAACGTCGGAGGGAACAAAGAGACGCGACGTCTGCACCGGAGAAGGAAGCCGGAGAAGGAGACCGGAGTAAGCAGGATCGATCAGGGAAAGTATGTCTTTCCCTGCTCTGATACCAAAATGCGGAATTGAAAAAGCTTTGATTATTATTGAAGTTAAGTTAAAAGATTACAGAGCAATGAAACCTATATATATACAAAGGCTGTGATCAAAACCAGCTAAGGGAGAGAAGTTAACTGAATTAACTAACTCTCTGACACAACTAAAACAACCCAAGAAAAGGGGAAAATAGTTAGTTAATTCAGTTAACTAACTGAGAACAAAAATAATGCAGAGGACAAAACTAAAAGAGTCAGGAGCCACCAGCCAACTTGGTTTAGAAATTTAATAGGCTGTACATTTGATCCATGTGGGCCAATATTATCCAATAGTAAACACTTTACCCGATGAATGTGATACGGTTGTTGGGGAAAAGAGATGCCAACTTTCGGGTGGGCAAAAGCAAAGAGTCGCCATTGCTAGAACTCTGATGAGGAGACCCACAATTATGTTGCTCGATGAAGAATTGTTAATTCTTCAGAATCAATTAATCTAAATGGCAATCGAGTGTTTTAGTATTACACAAATCACAATTGCTCATAGGATTCACATACAAGCTTATTAGAATCTAAGGGATTGTACTCAAGACTCTCCCGATTAGAGAGTTTTTCATGACACTAGGATCCTGTTTGGTTAAGTTGTTTTTAGCTTTTAGAATTAAAAAAAAAAAGCACTTTTAAGAGTGTTAAAAGACCTTTTTGAGAAGCTATGAGTAGAAGTAAAAACTATACTAAACAAGGCCTAGATGTTCTGCAGTTAAAATACTTATAGAAACAACATTACTTACACTTTTTAGGTGGTTTAATGAGTAATAGGAAATTCTAGTAACTTTTATCAAGAAATAATGTTGACAAGTTATTAATATATTATATATATACTTGGAGAAGGCATTACCTTTACCACTTTAAATGTAAAAATGTGTGGATACATAAGGTTTTGCTCTCAAAACTCTGTCATGGTCTCCTCCATATCTACTAATATTATATAGTATATGCAATGAATTTTCGGAGTGGAATTCCTAAGCACAGGCTTGGCTCACTTATAATCAGGCTCGACTTAGCGTACATGAGAGTGGCGACGATCATTCATGCTAAGCTTCAACAAACTTCGTCTCAACTTTACTAAAATGACATCATATATCACATGCATGGATATTTTAGTTATTTGAAAATCTAACAAATACATATAATTTAAATTTTGATTCCTATTGGGTAAGAAGAATAGGGTGAATAAGTAATGATAGTACATGATCTTTTGTTTGGCGATCTTGAATTCCATGTCCATCTCCATATTGATAAATGCAATGTGACATTCTACCAAGGTTTAAACACATTTCAATGAAAGCCTTATTAATATTATTATTAGATTTAGAGAACATTGGAGAGTAATCATCATCCAAATTTATGCAATCTTTATTAAGAAACTTCCATGTTTTATTTATTAATAACTTAATATGTTGACGAGCTTTCTCTTCACATACACCATCTTCATGCATTTTGCATTGAATTGATTTGGGAACATCACCTCTTTTCAACTCATCCTGCAAAAAAGTACATATAATATTATGTAAAAAAAAATTCTTAGGTAGATTATTATTTTTTATGTTACCAATAGAATAAATAAGCCTTTGCCCGTGAAATTTATCCTAAAAAAATCATGTCCCCTAACTTATTAGCAGATCGAAAGAAAGAATGACTACTACTAGGGCTTGTGCCAACCAACAAGAAGGGGGCACAGAGCAAAGACATCTCTTGGCTGATGTTAAATATTCCCTTTTAATTTTGAGTGTTAGTGAAATATGGGACGATCCGTTTAGTAGTTAGCAATTTTTATTCCCAAACTATGGTCAGTATCATATTTTGCTCCCTGAATTTTTATCACTACCAAATCATGTTCTTTTTCTTTAATAGAAATTCAGGGGCCATGATGTGACTGTGCTAAAAATTCCCTTCGAAAAATATGATAGTGATCATACTTTAAGAGGTAAGATTGCTAATTATTTAATGGAAGTCCAACAAAGTCTAACAAAAGTACCATAAATTACTAGCATTCAAAGTTGAGAGGAAATATTTAACATGGCTAATAATTTAGGGGGCACCATCTTATTAGTTACAAAATTTAGGGAGCTTAATACCTATTTATTTGTAGTATGTAGTAAAGTTACAAAGAATTTTACACACAAGTTTAAAGGGAAGTTTTGAATAGTTTAAAATGTCAAAATAATAATTTTAATAGTTTATTAAACGGGGTGATTAGTTTCGACATTAAAATAATCACTACAGTAAATTTGTAAGTTGTGATCATTACCGTTGAAGTGGCGAGATCATTTGTAAGTCGTAAAATCATCGACGAATGGCGTATTATGGTAGGGTATCCATCAAAGCAAGTACTTAATAAGGCATCTTCCTCGTTTGGATTCACTACAAAAAAGTATAAATGTGATAGTATAACAGGTCCTGATATTGATATCCATGCATTCTCAATGTACTCTTCAAATCTTGGTGTGTATCCATCATAATACCATCTTGCTTCTCTTAAATAAGATTTACAAAGATCTGCCCACTAAAACATAGGAAAAAAAAACTTTATATGATAAAAAAATCAAAAAAAAAAAAAAAAAGAAAAACACAAAATATTGAGATGAAAAAAAACTCATCACATCATATGATTTAAAATAGAGATTGTTTATAATATTTAAAGAACTAAATTAAAAACACGTTATATCAAATGATCTAAATTTTTCTTTTTTAAAGCTTCTTTAAACATGCTCTACATTTATAGAATATTATTTATTACTCTAAACATATTTTATTAACTGTTTGATAGTTTTAGTTTTGTTTTTTTTTTTTATATAGGTATATGTATAAATATTAATAGAGTAATATGTGCCATAAATTCTTAAGTTTAATTCCTGATTGTAAATAAATATATAAGTTTAATTTTTGACAGTAATATTACTTAAGTTATATTTTTGGAACTCCATAGGTATCTGGCTGTTAAATGTCAAATCATTATCCACGTGTCACATTTTCTATTGGTATATTTAAACTAATTTTATTTTTTTTTTAACAAGAATAAAAATTTAATAACTTGGACCGATCAGAGATTGCTACGTGGTAATTTATTCTGCAAATTACTCATATAAAAATTTAAAGTAAAATAAAAAAATAAATTTTCGCTATATATTTTAAAGAATAGAATAAAAAAGCTGAGAGTGCTCGTACCGTTTTTTGAAGGTATTTTTTTACATGGAGGCTTTTTCCTTTTAACACATCAAATGCAAAGTCATTTATAAAATTGTGCAAAGTCATTTACAAAGTTTGAGAGAAGTGTTTCTCCTTGAAAATTCAATCAGCACCATTATGCCTCTGGGGGGTTCTCTTTTTCTCTCAAATGAGAGTGTTGGAATGTCCAACTTGACTTGAATGTCTATTCCAAACAGTGAAGTCTTTTCAGTCCTGTCTCTTCAATCCCTTACCTTCTGGCTAGTTTCAAGCTAATTCGTGTACCAGTCTATAGAATTCTTAAAAGCTTTGCTTTGTTCTTATTTTTAAAAGTTCTCTCCTACCCTTGTCCTGTTCTAAAAGTTGTCGATTCTTTCGCAATATTCCTTTCTAGCACTATTCCATTAAAAAGTCTTTTGTCTCTTCTCAGTTAAGGCATGGGAGATAGTGGTGGTGTGTCTCGTGAACCCATGATTGAGGAAACAACTGTTGGTGCTGGGGCCCCTGATGGTATGGTTGTGGAAGGTCCTTCCCACCTACCTCATTCCTCTGTAGTAAATAGGGATGCAACTCTTAATGATACAGCAGAGGAGTTGGTGGACTCCACTACAAATAATAATGTCAATGAGCCAAAAGGAGATATTGAAGCCTTGCGTAACAATTTCTTGGAGTCAATGTCACTGGAACTTGAACCTGACTTTGAACTTACTGCTGAAGTGGTAAACACTGGTGTATTGGCGAGTTTTTTGGGTGGTAATGGTGTATCCAGGTCTAGACTAAGAGAAATTCTCAGTCAGATTTGGAAGCTAAAAGGATTTTGGAAGCTCAAGTCAATGAAACCAGGGGTGTGGGGTATTTTCTTCGATAAACAAGAGGATTGTAAAGCCATTCTCAGAAACAGACCATGGATAATCAACGGAAAGCTTTTGATCATTAGAGAGTGGCCCGAGGATGGGGACTGGTACAACATGGATATGGGGAAGTCTGTTTTTTGGGTAATGGCCTCTGGTTTACCCACTCCGTATCTCAATGCTGTCAATACCAGAACGATTGCTTCTAAAGCAGGGGTCTTCATAGGAAGTGATTTGGCAAACCAAAGGACCATTACAAGGAGGGGATTTCTAAAGTTTCAAGTAGAAATTAATACTTCTTTCCAACTCATATCAGGTTTCTTTCTTGACATAAAGAGAGGTAGGAAAGAATGGATACAATTTCGTTATTTCAAATTACCAAAGTTGTGCTATAATTGTGGCTACCTTGGTCATGAGAAGAAATCTTGCTTTCGCACGACTGCTTATGCATACCCTCCTCAAGGTGAAGCGGTTCCAGCTTATGGACCTTGGATGAAGGCCGAAACGGCGTTTTTTAGTTGTTTCAACACGCGCAACCAACTTGATTTTTACAGAGAAGATGGAGGTCGGACGGTTTCTCCGACGAGGACACCTACCATGGCTGGCTCGCAGTCCAAAAAAGAAGGAAAAAGACCTATCAATGGCAGTGATGGGAACCAGAACCTGCAGCAAACAGCTTGCAAACCAAAGAAGAAGGTAATCAGGGTCAATGAAAGTGGCCCAGGTGCTGTTTTTGGCAAAAATTTGAAAGTTGTGGAGAGTTCAAGTGTCAAACCAACGGGTAAAGGCAAGGGAGTTATGTCCTGTGATGTTCAACGGCATGGAAATCCTGGAAAGGAAAGAAAAGTAAGATCAGTTTCACCTAGACCACTGCGAAGACATTCTCAAGGTAATAAAGGTACTTTATCTGATGAGGATATATTAAAAAAGTTCTCTTCTAGGCCTCCTCCTAATCCAGCAGATAGTGGCATACTTACAACTATTATGGCCAACATTGGGCCTACTTATGATCAAATGGTGGATAAGGCCCATGTTGAGCTTTGTCAATCTAGGCAGCCCCATAAACACCCTGAGCCCACCCACTTTCCTTGGCCCATCTATGCTGAAGAAATTGGATTGGCTGAAGAATTAATGGGCCCAGCTCCTGTTGATAAGATGGAACCAATACCTACACTCTTTCATGATCCAGTTGATGTTTCGGACTTAGTACACCATTGTCCTCAACCCCGAAAGCGAAAGGCCAGTTTAACTTTGATCCCGTGTGTCCAACATACAGAAGAAAACACCATTGAGTTTACAACTGAAGTACCAGACCTTCCTAAATTCTCTCCGGCCCCTAACACCCCTTTCAAGATGGGCTCTGGTGCCTCATCCTCATCTCTGAAGAACGACAAGCGTCGAAGGAAAGGATCCCGTTCAAAGAAGTCAATGGCCATGGATACTAACAACCGTGGTACACACTCCACCTCTGAAGCCGATCCTGCTCCTATTGCTCAGGTTGGTTCTCCAAAAAATCTCATTGACACCCTTAATTTGATTGAAGTTCATGTTGAAAGTTCTCAAAATTTTCTTACGGGCGAGGAGGCGGCCCTTATCAAGCCCCCCCCCCCCCCCAAGCCCCATGAAGTGCCTCTCGTGGAATTGTCGGGGCCTCGCAAGAGACCCGACTCCCCAAGCTATTTCAGCTTGGGTAAGTAGGTACAAGGTAGACTGTGTTTTTCTGATGGAAACAAAAGTAAGTGAAAATAATATGGAAGAGTTGTCAAGGAAGTTGGGGTTCTCAAGAATTGTGTGTGTAGGGGCTAATGGGTTGGCTGGTGGTTCATGTCTGATGTGGAATAGTAACATTAATTTGGTGGTCAATTATTATTCTGAGGGATTTTTTGAGGCCACGGTGTGGGATTTTCAAAATCAAATTTATTGGAAATTGTTTGCAATCTATGGTACTCCTTATCTAAATGCAAAAGAGACTTTTTGGAGAAGTATGGAGGTGGAATTCTCTTCTTGTCAACTCCCTTGGGTATTGATAGGTGATTTAAATTGTATTGGTAGTCAAGAGGAAAAAGTAGGTGGCAGAAAAGTGTCTCCTATGGACACCAAATGGCTGAGAAATTTCATGGATAGCACGGGAGGAATTGATCTGCAGTTTATAGGAAATAAATTTACTTGGCAAAATAATAGGTTCTCCGGGGGACTTATTAGAGAGAGACTTGATCGGGCTTTATGCTCCCCGGATTGGATATTGGATTATGCATCAGCAGGGGTCAGAAATTTGCCTATTGCTATCTCAGATCACGCCCCTATTATTTTTGATTCACACTTATATGCAACAAGGGGATACATTCCATTTCGATTCTATGAAGCGTGGTCATGGGAAGACTCTTGTAAGCAGGAAATTGAAAAAACATGGCTGTATTCGGGAGATGATGCTACAACTTCTCTACTCCGTAATGTTCATAATGCTAAAGTTGCTCTACAAGCTTGGAAGAAGAATCACAGAGAAGCAAATGAGAGTGATATTAAAAAGATGGAGAGGAGATTGGCTTGGATCCAGAACCAGCAGTTACCTGAAGTTTACAAGGAAGAAGAGTTAGCTATACATGCAAAGATGGCTGTCTCCTGGGCAAAACTCGAGAGCATGTGGAGACAGAAGTCGAGGGAGACTTGGCTGTCTTTGGGTGATCGCAACACAAGGTTTTTCCATGCTGCAACAGTTATAAGAAAACGAAGAAATAATATTTGGGCGATTAAGGATAATTGTGGTAAAGTTTGGAAGGACAGAAAACATGTTGCAGAAGTCATCAATCACCATTTTAAGGAACTTTTCACTTCGGGCAGACCAAGCATTGATGGAGTTTTTGAAGAGCTGTTCATTAAAAGGGTTGACAACAATGCAAATGATAACTTTGTTAAGATCCCTTCGTATACAGAAATCAAGGAAGCAGTTTTTAATCTTCATCCCCTCAAGGCCCCGGGACCAGACGGGTTTTCAGGTTGCTTTTTTAGGAAGTATTGGGATATTGTGGGAGCAAATATAGTCGCCTCAGTCCAGGAATTCTTCCCTATGGGAGTCATGAATCCTAAACTCAATAATACCTTCATTTGTCTCATTCCAAAAGTGGAATTCCCTATGAGTATGGACCAATTTAGACCGATAAGTTTGTGCAATTTTTCCTATAAGGTTATTGCAAAAATTTTATCTAATAGATTGAGACCACTCATGAATGATCTGATATCCCCTTTCCAATCTGCCTTTATTCCTGGTAGGTGGATTGGAGAGGCATCCATACTCACTCAGGAGATTATTCACAAGATTCGGCACAAGAAAGGTAAGGGAGGGCTTATGGCGGTAAAACTCGATATGCATAAAGCGTATGATAAGATGGAATGGAAGTTCCTTGACAGAGTTCTTGAGGCAAATGGTTTTGACGGGAGAAGTAGGAAGCTCTTGATGTCCTGCGTCACAAGTGTTTCCTATTCAGTACTATTGAATGGCAGCCCTCTTAAAAAGATAATCCCACAGCGAGGTCTACGACAAGGAGACCCCATGTCCCCCTTTCTATTTCTACTGTGTCAGGAGGTTTTATCTAAACTCATTCGAAGAGCTGAAGAAAGAGGCGCAGTCCATGGTATAAAGATCGCTCATAGTGCCCCTCCAGTTGCACATATCATGTTTGCCGACGACACGATCCTCTTTGCTCGAGCAAATGACAATGAAGCAAGAACGTTAATCGATTGTATATCAACTTATGAGAGATGGTCCGGCCAAACCTGTAGCAAACCAAAATCAAGTGTCCTATTCTCTAGTAACCTTTGCAGCAGTAAAAAAGATAGCTTGCTAAAAGCTTTGAATATTGCTCAAGTAAGTGGGGAAGAAAGACACTTGGGAAACCCTTTTATTTTTAAAAGAAGGAAAAGGGAGGATTATTTAAGACTCAAGGAGAATCTGATGAAGAAATTGGAAGGATGGAAGGTTAAGCTACTGTCTCAAGCTGGGCGATTAACTCTTATAAAGTCAGTGACTTCAGCGATGCCCATCTATGCTATGTCCACTTCAAAAATCCCACTGTCTACTTGTCGTGATTTAGACTCTCTGATGAGGAAGTTCTGGTGGCTGGGAAATGTCGACAAGAGCAGATACATGGCCTTTAAAGCGTGGGATAAAATTTGTCAACCAAAGAGTTCCGACAGGTTTGGGTTTGAGGAAATGCGAAGATATGAACCAAGCGCTTTTAGCAAAATTGGCTTGGAGTCTTGCAACGAATGAGGACAAACCGTGGGTCTCTTGTTTGATGGGAAAGTATTGCAACAATGATAGTTTCTGGTGTGTTAAGCAAAAAAGTAATGATTCCTACCAATGGAAGTGCATTCTGGATACTAGATCTATTATTCTCAAAGGCTCGCTGTCAATTGCTGCATCAGGTTCTACAATTAATTTTTGGAACCAACCATGGATCCCTTGGCTGGACTACTCAGACTTTGTAGCTCTAATGGATAGTTTGAGAGGAAAAGGCTACACAACACAAACGCTGAAGGATGTTTCGTTGGGAAATGACTGGAATTCTGAGGTTATTTTCCAGATTTTTGGAGAGGAATTAGGAAATCGTATCATTAATATTCCTAGAATTCCTTTTCCTCACAAGGATCAAGTCTTTTGGAAGCAAAACCCAGCAGGAAAGTTCTCTGTGCGTGCTGCCTATATTTCTGCAACTATGGACAGATTTGCACCAGAGGAGGAAGTTTGGAAATGGATTTGGGAAGCGGGTATTCATCCCAGGATTTCAGTATTCTTATGGAGGGCTTTGACCGAGGCAATCCCCACAAAGAGTCGATTGCATTTTCTTCAGGATAAAACGTGTAACTTATGCGGTGAGGAGGAAGAGAATGCTTGTCATATACTCTGGAAGTGTAGTTTTTCGAAAGCAGTTTGGTTTGGCTGCCGTTTGGCTCTGAAGTTGGATGAGATCCCAGCTGATAATGTGATTAGCATGTTCAAAGCCTTAATAGAAACACTGGGGGATGCTGATAGGAAGGAATTGATTAGTTATTTTGGCTGCATCATGACTGAGATTTGGCATCAGAGAAATTCTTTTTGTATCAAGGGCCAAGCTGTTAATGTACAAATGACTTTGGCAAAAATCGAAAAGAAGGCAGACGAACTGAGGCTCGCAATGTCTGCACCGTCTAATAGCATTGCTGGAAGTCCAGATGGTGTGGAGAGGCAGGGTCTGGGAGATTTATGTGAAGCGGTGAACATCAATTTCTCAGCTGGTTTCTGCAATTATGTTCTCACTGATGCATCATGGGTGAAGGGTAATGCTGGTGTAGCTGCTATTAGTGTGAATGTGTCAACAGGCTGCTGGTTTGTCAATGCGCAGAAACTTCGGGTAGACTCTGCTTTGGAAGCCGAATTCTCAGCCATAATCCTTGCTCTGAACAGGGCTTATGATGAAGGGTGGAAGGAAGTTTGTGTTCTTTCAGATTCAAAAGTTGCAGTTCAGGCCTTGTCTTCACATTCTCTTCCTGATTGGAGAGTAGCTAGTGTGTTTTACTTATCTTTAAACTTGGCTAAGAAGTTTAGTTTATGTTGTTTTTCCTTTATTAAGCGTAGTAGTAATGTTGTGGCTGATGGTGTAGCTAAAAATGCTAGACTCTCTAGCGATTTGGCGATTTTGTATCAAGGGGAGGGCAATCCCCCGGTGATTCCCATCAATTTTTCTAATTAATGAACTCATGGTTCTTTCAAAAAAAATATACTCAGGGAGCCCATTCATAGCACTAACATCCCATCTGTACATCAAAACATATAGAAGAAATTAAAATCAAAATAAATGTTAATTATTAGAGGAATTTTTATTTTATAGTTTTTATGACAAATTTTTTTTGTAAAAATATGATCTTTTTTTTCTTCACAAAAGTTATTTCATGGGAAAAATTAAAGAAAAAGAAAAGACTAAAAAAAATATGGGAAAAATAGTTTAAGGTAACCAATGAGAGTAACTGGTTACCACCTACTAGTTACCCTAAACTGTTTTTCTAATATAACTTAAACTGTTTTTTTTTTTTTTTTTTTTTTTTTATATATATATATTTTTTTTTTTAATTTTTCCCATCAAATAACTTTTTTGAAAAACTAAACCATGTTTTTTTTTAGGAATTGTATAAAAGCTTATAAAATGTGTAAATTCTACAAATAATTAAGTAACTGTAGTTTGCTAAAATATGCAAAGTGCCTTTTTTAGAAAATATGATGGGATGAGGTGGTATGGTAAATGTTATTATTAATGGTATTAAGTTTTCACATATTATCAATGAAAGATTTTCTAATGATGATTATTATTGGTCATAGCTCGATAACAAGTAATTATTTTTCGCCTACTATTTCAAAATAAATGGATTTTTTTCGGCTAGTTACTGAATTTGGATCGGATACTCATTAGATAGTTTTAGTGTAGTTTAGAAAGGAAGATGAGTTGAGGTGTATTGGTAAAAAGTAGACATATTTCAAATAAAAATTTAAGTCTTATACTAACCTCTCAACCACATTAGTGAAGAGCTCCAATTCATCAAGTGTACCATAAACATCATATATGTCATCTATTATTGTTATTAAAGCATTTACTTTTGTAGCCATTCTTCTTAAACTTTTGTAGTGTGGCTCAAATGAAACTCCTATTGTCCATAAAAAATTCACCATCATTCTATCTCTTGCAAATTTCAACTTTTCTCCCAAACCAGTGTTTTTCCACCACCTACATGTACATGTAAAAAAAATTAATACACATAAAATAGGGGAAATTAGAAATTTTGTAGGTTTTATACTTTTTTGTGCAAAAATATGATTTTTTTTTTTAAAGTTATTTTATAAGAAAACTGAAAAAAAAAATTGAAAAATATGAAAATAATCAAGATTAATTGGGTACTTTTATGGTAACTAGAGAAAGAATAATTAACTTTTTTAGTCCCTGTACTTATGACACTATACTATGATGCCCCTTAATTTATAAGTGTAGTTAAAAATACCCCCAAAATATATCAGTTGGAATAGTATAATCCTTCTATCTAATTCTGTTAAAATTGACTAAAGTTGACTGTTAAATTAATAATGTGGCATTATACATAGATAGTAGTTGAAAAATTATATACCATTAGGAAAATAAATTACAAGTCATAAAAATTACAATCACAGGAAAAAAAAAATAAAAAATAACATCCCAAAAAATAGAATATCATTACCTTAATTTTCCAAAAATCCCATGTTCTTTCTAGTGATATCCATCTCTTCAAATACTGTAGAATCCTAATTTTACACCTTTTTCTAATTTGAACTGCTAAAAAACGATTGGAATTATTTTAATAAAATTATTTTTATTAAATTTTTTTTTAAAAGGTTATGAAATCATTTTTTAATCATCTTTCATTGTCAGTTATTATGCCACCTCATAGTCAATTTTCTCTCTAAAAAGAAATGAAATTACTACTCTATCCTTTGTTATAATACCACATCATCAATACAAACAGTATTTTTAAACAAAATAAACAGAAGGACTAAATGTATGCATATAAAATTATACAAGGACTATTTGTAACAAGCTGAATAGATTAAGGGGCATAATAGTATAGTGTCATAAGTACAGGGGGTAAAAAAGATAATTATTCCTAGAGAAATAACCAGTTACCATAAAGGGTAACCAAGTATCTTATACTGTTTTTTTTATATATATTTTTTTAACTGTTTTCTAAATTTTTTTCATAAATAACTTTTTTGAGAAAAAATTATATTTTTGAAAACTTATACTTTAAAAATCTTAAAAATAAAAATTCCCCTATAAAATAATACTTTATAAGTGGTGTTGATTTAGTGCAACACTCAAAAATTAAGAGTGTTATGCCAAACCTAACCCAAGTATTTAGGGGGACTGGCCTAAAGCCAATTAGAAGCCTTGAGCAAAAAGAAAAAAAAAATCTTTCAAGAAAAGATGAGAGATTATCTCAAAAATACATAAAAACATCAAAAGAAATTACAAAAGAATCACTTTTTTAATGCAAAAAAAAATATACTATAAAAATTTTTGGCTATAAAATTGAGTAGGCCCTAAGCATGAGTCTAGCTCGCCTTAACCCAAAGTCAGGCCTGCACATAAAATGTGGTGTTTTGATTCGTGTTCAAAACTATCAATTCACCACACATGATATAATTAGTGCAAAAACATAATAGAAATAAAATGATGAAATTCATCATAATATTATTTACCTGAAAACATATTTAAGGTCATCTTGGTATGTTGATTGGACAATGTTGAAATCTAGTTTAGCTAAGGTAAGTAGAGTAGGGTTCATGTCTAGTCTCTTCTCATACACATCAATAAACCACCTACTCTCCAATCTTAACATTCTCCAATGAAGTGGAAGCTCCAATGCATGGCTCACTAGTTCATAAACATAATCATAATCATAATCATTATTATTATTATTATTTTGATCTAATAATGATTGTTGTTTTTCCATGATCATGATTATGTATTCCTCAAGATATTTCTTTGTTGTTTGCCTTGTCTCTTCCAAAATACCATCTTCATTTTCTACCAAATAGAATGAAGCTTCATATAAAGATAACATTCCTTTGATATTATTGGTAGACACCATAAAATTGCCTCTTTCATCTTTGCACGTACTAAAAATTTCTGCAATTAATTATAGTAATTCCAAACATTTTAAGTAATTATTAATTTATCATCAAAATATATAGTAGAGAAACAATAATGTTGGTATGATTTAGCCATACATTTTGGAAATTTTCATTTTTATGCTCTTTTAGCAAAGTTAAATAAAAAATAAATTATATGTATATTTTATGGGAAGACTAAAAAAGAAAAACAATATGAAAATATAGTTTAGTTTTATCCTAAAGGTAACTAGATAAATAACCAGTTGTACTGTAGGATAAAACAGCTATAGCAGAACTATGAAAAAAAATGAATATTTGATAAATTATAAATTTTAAAGTGAAGTGAGTTGTTAAGATTCTATTATAATAATGATAATATTTTAATCTAGTTTATTATAATTACAAATACAAAACTTTTATTTTCTATATATTTTTAATTATTTTTTTTCCACAGTATAAATTTACATGCATTTGATAAAAATAATTTTTAATATTTTTATCATTTGTAAAAGAAAAAAATGTAGTTTATAAAAAATTTAGGTTGATATTGTTTGTCAATAATAAAAATATAAATATAAAATATATTTGAAAACAAAATAAAAAAAGTTAGAAATTGAAATATTATTTATTTTAAATATTTTTTCCTACAATAAATATTTTTATTTTTTGTAATATAGAATAAGTAATTAAATAAATTTTTAGTAAAAAATAATTTATTATAGTGTTTTAATCAAAACAACTTTTTCTAACTGTAGCTTTTTCATAAATCTTTCAATAAGCTGTTTTTTAACTGCTTGCCAAACACATTTTTGTCACAGTTTTTTTTAAAAAACAGCTTTTAACTTTTTTTTAAAAACTGTGCCAAACGGGCCCTAGTCTTTTTGAATTTTTCTAATAAAATAATATTTTTGAGAAAAAAAAATATTTTGAAAAACTTGTATAAAAATCCATAAATTTGTATAATTTGAAATATACATATCAAAACTTTTACTTTATATTATATCTAAAAATGCATGCATAATACCATTATTAGGTGACATATTATATATGATGATGAGTAGTAGTTGAATTTAAAATAGACTACCCCATTTAACTACTATTCATAATAATAATTTTCATCAAATGATGTTGTTAATTATGTGAATATAAAGGAGTAGAAAAAGTATTATATATATACCTTGAGACACTGGATAACCATGTTGTCTTAGGAGTCTAAATTCAAGAGAATTGGCATAGACATTTTTGTTGGTGTTGCACACATTATTGTTGTTATATATATCTTTCAATATGTCATTAATTTCATTCTCAAAGTGGTAAGAGATTCCAAGTCTTTGCATTACATCAATTAGCTCAAGTTGAGATAAAGGCTTCTCCTCCTCTTTTGCTCTCTTCACCATTACTCTTACCTCTTCCTTTACTTTCTCAACTCTTTTGGCATATGCTCCTTCCTACCACACAAACACATATCTAAATATATATATATATATATATATTATTTTTGGTATCTAATTTTTATATCAAGTTTATAATTTAAGATATATATGACCTATATTATTATACCACCATAAATTTGAGTCGGTTCTTAACTAACAAACAAAATAGGGTTTCAATTCCAATCAACCCTTTTCGGGTTGATTAGTGGAAAATATAAATTTTGTAATTGTGCCATAACATATATATTATGAGAAACTCATAAAAATATGCAATATTGAAAATGAGTTGGTTCAAATAATTAATTTTAAATGTATTTATTTATACACGTAGAACTATTTTAAATTTTATTTTTAACGATAAAAATTATTTCAAAAATTTCAAAAAAAAAATATATATTGATAGAAAGTTTGTTATAATTCAAATTATTTAAAATGTACATATAAATATAACTAACTATATTTACACATTTATATAATAAAGAAAAAATCGAGTTATGTATCTTCTTTTAGTACATCAAATTAACAAAGAAAATGCACATATAATAATAATAATAATAATAATTATTGTTACCTTGAAAGGGGTAGAAAGTGATTGTACATAATCAAAATGCCAAAGTGAAGGTTGATAGTTTGCTGATCTTCGAGAAATAATATTATTAATATTATTATTATTATTGGTAGACATTAATACAGTTTTATTATGAATAATATTATAATTATTATGGTTTGAACTTAAACATGATTTCACAGATCTAGTGAAGGCATTATTATTATTACTATTCAAGCTAATAATACTACTTAATATTGCAGCCATTATAGATTATATTATTATTATTATTATATATATATATATTTATGTATATGGGACTAATTGCTTAATTTGTTATTCTAATACTCTCTTGCAATATATGTGTGGATGATATAGTTTGGCTCTATTTATATACAACAAGATTGCAATTAATTTTATTATGATTTAAATAAGATAGAGTCTAATTAATAATTTTTATAAAATCTATAATTAAAAGCAGTATTTACCTACCCTTATTATTATTATTATTATTATTATTATTATTATTATTAGAAAGTGTCATGTCATAGTCACACCCAACTAAGCATTTGAGTGAAACTTTATAAAACGTGCATGATGATGAAATTGAAATGTCATCATATATATAGGGATATGATTTTGTCTCGTGATGTATTTTCACGGAATGTATTCCGTAGTACATTGGATGGGTCTCAGGGTACATTAAATGAGTGTCGGGGTACGTTTCTACGTTTTAACCCTAATTACCCTTAGATCAATCTCAACCGTCAGATCAAATAACTCCCTCATCTGACGACTGCCGTACATCACGGATTACAATCCGTGAAAGTACAATAACGGGACAAAATCATATCCCTATATTTATATATATATATGTGTGTGTGTGGTGTTCATTAAACTACCCACACAGAATAAATTGTTTGCACTGCACTACACTGTATACAAAATACGTTTTAAAATCTTTTACAGTGTAATTGTGGTTTGTACTTTTGCTAAATTACACAATACACTACGATTTGCGGTTTTAAATTTAATAATTGCAGTTTAAACTACACTGCACTATATATTATAAAATTACCAATTTTTTCAATATGGTTTATATTCTTTTTTCATATAAAAATAAATATATGTAATATATACATTATTTTTTAGAGACAATGTAATATAATTATTTGATGAATTGTATATATGTATATTATGATGTTGAAGCTTTAATAAGATTTTCTTTTCTATTATTAAAACTTTATTATATTGACTTTATATATTATAAATATGAAGAATATTCAAATTTATTTTGACTATAATACCATATAAAAAGTGTTAGATATGTTAGTCTTTTTTAGCATTTTTTCTTAATTTTTACACCAATTTTGAAATGTTGATGTAGTGTTTTGTTTAAACAAGTATATGATTGGAACCAAAATTGTTAAGAATAAAAGATCGAAGGAAAGGTTATAATTAAGTTAGAGTTCGATTTATAATGCCAATGGCTAATAGTAGTTTTTATTTATAATAGTCACTCAATTTTATTATTGTTGGTCCTCGAAGAAAATTGTCGTTTGAATCGACAGGAATACCTATTCTTTAGTAGTGTTATAATTAATAAGGTAATCTTAAGCCCTTTAAAAAAATGTGGACTCTAAATATTATTTTTAAAATTAATATAATAAAGTTATATATTAATTTTTTTTAAAAGGTAATTAAATTTCGTAAATCAGACATAGTCTATTACATGTAGATATTGCTCATGGAGCGACATCAACAAAATATAGGCTAATCAAGCCATTTGCAATAACTAGGACAATAAACCTTACACTATCTCCAACTAAATGACCCAAAAGTCACCAATTGTGAAGTATCAAAACAATGCAAAGAATACTAAATTTTCACCTTAAATGAACAAGTGACAGATCACACTTATCATCAATGGCAAACAACTAAAGATCTTTCAATAAAATTAGGTAAAATACCCCAATTATTCCAACTAGAATAATGGAGAAAATCATGACAAACCATGTTCAAAATTCCCAACAATAAATATCAAAGAATCATAAAATAAGGTGTTAAAAGACACCAGTAAAAATCTTAGAATAACATGTTCATCCAAATCCAAAATAGACTGGAGATCAAACAGGGATGTAGTTATCATAAATAAATAAAACACCAAGACTCTTACATAAAAAAAGACAAGACAAAATTGAGAGAAAAAATCAATAACACTAATCACCATTGGGACCACACCAATGACCCTAGTCTCACCGACCACACCCTAAACGTCATTGACCACAGCTTGAGAGATCCCGAAAACCTAGATACGAGCCATAATAAGGTCCTACCAAAGACCCATCGAAACCACTAATTCAAAACTATATCTGAAATGGACCACCAAAAAAGAAAAGTCTCTCATCTGGCAAAACACGTGACCCAACACTCGAGAATTAACACGACCCAACCAAAGAGATATTGCTAACCAGCAGACATAGTAGAAACAAAAAAACAACCCATATGGTAATAGCAACCATTGAACCCAGTCTCAAAGGTCGATCAAACCATTCTCCCGACTATGGCCTCACACCAAACCCAAAAAAGAGTTGGTGAACCATGGCCGAAGAGGGAGAATGAAGACACCAAGCGGCAAAAGCAAAACCTAAAGAAAAAACCCTAGACAAAAGTTAGATTCTTATCTTTACATTTAAGTTAATTAGTAATAATCAATTTCTTTTCAAAATATATTATATTTGTAATCAAATATTCAAGCCAATAAAATATAAAAGTATAATTATGGGCACTTTTTGTTTTGTTTTTTGTTTTTTTTTTCCTTTTTTTTTTTTTTTTTTTGAGTTTTGAAATGTAGATAATTCAATTATTTGACTACACTTGATCACACTTTATAAGAATCTATAGAAAGCATAATGACAAAATATAATGTGATTTTGTTTATTCTTTTATTACCTAATATTTTGTTTTATTCTCCTTTAAAGAAAATCTTAATAATAATTGCAGTGCACTAACTTTAACTCGATCTCCTCTATTACTTAATAATATCTTCAACATGATTCCAAAACTAAAAATTTAACTGTAGTTCTTTCAATTATTTCTTACTTTACAAATATACATATAGATATATATAATAATTCTTCAACTTTATTTCTGCATGTTGTTGTTAATGTATGTTATCTTCATTCCTCAAATTTTCTAGGATATACAATAAAATATAAATTTGTAGAAATTAAATTATTGTAAATGATTGAATACACATGTGGCCTCTTCGAAATGAGTGAACTTTTATTAATTTAGGAGAAGTTTGCGATAAAAAATCTCAAAAAGTTCACTTTAATGCAAATTAATCTTAAATCTCGAAAAATAACAGTAATAGTTCTTATTAAGGTCACTATTTTTGTAAGTCCGTTAGCCCTTTTCTTAATGGATCCGTTTACTAAATCAAAATGGCCATGTATTAACATGCTATTGGTCCAAATTATAATTTTAAATTTTTAAAAAAATTAAAAATAAATAAATAAATTATTTAAAAATCATAAAAACTAAATAAATTATTATTATTTTTTCTTTAAGAAAAACTAAATATTATTACTGAAAAAAAAAAAGAAAAATAAAAATAAAAGAGAAGAGAAAAAGGGAAAAACGTGAGCTTCGTCCCAGTTACCTCTCCTTTGAGGTTCGTCGATCTCCTACACAATGCACCCTCTCCGCCGACAACGAAGCCTCCTTCGTTGCAGCTTAAGAAACGTCACCCATCTCTAGTCATCTGAGATCTCACCATCTTCGTCTTCTTCATCTCCAGCCACACCCCAACGAAGACGAAGAAGAACAAAGAAAAAAGAAAAGAAAAAACTAATTAATATGATTTTTTAAATAATATATCTATTTATTTTTAAAAAAATAAAAATTATGATTTGAACCAATAACATATCATGCAGTTTTGATTTATGAACCCGTTAAGAAAAGGACTAATAGACTTTTAAAAAATGTGACATTAGGGACTATTATTGCTATTTTTTGAGATTGAGGACTAATCTGTATCAAAGTGAACTTTTTAAAAAATTTTCCTCCAAATTTTCCTTAATTTAGAAAGATGACAAAGGTATAACTGTTGTGTGGCACAATTATCATGATAAGAAAGCATATTGGATTTATCCTTAATAGAATTATTGGTTTGATATGATAGTAAGAAAATTCTACAATATACAAATTGATGTATCGATACACTTTTATTTATTTTGGTATTTAAAAAAAAATTAGTCTATATTGTTTTTATAGTCGTATATGTTGTAATTATTTAAAATATTTGGTAAAATTTTGAGAAATTTAAAAAAATTAATAAGTAGAAAATAAGGTTTAAAAAATTTATTGCACGCGTGACATTTGCAATAACTAGGACAATAAACCTTACATCATCTCCAACTAAATTATCCAAAAGTCACTAGCTGTGGAGATTCAAAATGATGTAAAGAGTATAAAATTTTCACCATAAATGAACATGTGACAGATCGCACCTATCAATGACAATTAGCCAAATATTTTCTCATAAAAATTGGGTAGAGATACCTCAATTATTCAAACTAGAAGAAAAGAGAATAATATGACAAACTATATTAAAAATTTCCGATATTAGATATTAATGAACCATAAAACATAATGATATTAGATCAAACAGGACTAGACTATTATAAAAATAAAAAGCCAGCACAAAAATAACGCAAAAATAATACTTAAATTAAAAACAAATTTTTTACAACAATTCATGACATTTTTATGGTCAATCAAATAATATAATTTAATTAAATATTCTCATGCACAGTTAAACACAGTTATAGAATTTTAATGTATTTTTTACTCAAATAATCTAATTAATTATATTATATTAAACTCTCCATACCAAAGACACTATACATATTGGTAGGTAATAGAAATATTAAAAGTTACCAATAGTCGTTTACTAATCACAAAGCATCACTTCTTATTAACATTAGGTACCACTAGTACCTAATAAGAAAATTTTAATAAAATTATTAGTAACTTCACACATGAAAAGAAAAAACTCTTACAAGAGTGTTCGATTTATTTAAAAAAAAAAAAGTATATGGGAAAATTAGATTATTTATAAAAGAATTATTGTTGAAATTTTTAGAAACTGATTATAAGAAGTATTAAGCTAAAGAAGAAGTAAAATATAAATAAACACAATTTTTTTTCTTACGTGGTTGGAATCTTAATCCATGTGTTAATATTAGTATATTGTTAATGGTGTCTTTTACACAATTTTTGACAGAGTTTTCTCTCTGTAAATACAAGATTTTTGATCCCCTTTAATAATGAAGGTGATGCTATATTTGTAGGCAACCATGCATAGTGAGTTGGGTTAATCAAGGCCAATAGGGTTTTTCTAGAATTTGAGCCCACTGATGGGGTATTAACATTTTGTGTGAGATTGGGTCTAAGGTTTAAGGCCTAATGCCAAAAGTGGTAGGTGTGGGACACTATTGAATGTATTGTTGAGAGTTTATGTGTTAGTATATGTGTGGTCTTTGGTGCATGGAGAAACGACAATGTCAAAGTAGTGGTCGTTTCATTCCTAGGTTGATCGTACCTTTTAGTCAGACCTCTCCTTTAGATAAGACAAATGAGACATTCCACAGATTTAGTGGGATCTTATCATAGGGATGCCACGTAAGATATTTGCCCGAAAGGCAATGCAAGATATCCTGAGACCCATGAGGTCCCGCCAAGTTGTTATGTGTACCCAAGTAGTTGTTTCGTGATTAGATACTTAGCTGTAGCGAATTAGAAAGATGTCAGCTATATGTCCTTCTTTTTGAGGAAATTACATTCTATATTCACTTTACTTTATTTGTTTTAATTTTTACCTTCATTTACATATTTTTTTTAAATATACCCACTTTTATAGATGATGTCCCTATTAGACCTCTTATGTTATGTAAATTATATGCTATACTTAAGTAGAGAGTGGGGGTATATTAGGCAATCCACTCAAAAAAGTGGGTATATTTTAATAAAAAAAAATAATATGAGGGTATTTTTGATTAATGGATACAAAAAAGAGGTATTTTTCAACTTATCTCCTTCTTTTTAGGGCTAGAGCCCAGGAGTAGAAGTCGTGTTTGACTTCCTCGGCCCTCCCTGCAGCTCGAGAGAGAGAGAGAGAGAGAGAGGTCGAGTGAGTTATTATGTTGGGAATGAGGGTAAGTCCAAACTTGGTAAATTTCTAATTTCCTTGACCTAGGACTATATATATAGCGATCATTAGTTTGGGACCTTCCTTTCTTAGGATGTAGAGAATGGGCTTGGGCCCATCTTCTTCTCTTAAGCCCATGATGGAAAATGTTGAATAGGGGTGAGTAACGATCGTTTGGTCGGTTTTTTTTTTTTAAAAAAAAAGTAAGAATTTCTTATTTCAATTTTCATGATTATAATTTGAAAACTAGCCGAATATTATATAAACGTAAAAAAACTGACCATTTTAATTCACGGTGTGGTCGGTTTAAATTGACCAAACTGAGCTTCATCTTTTTTTTTTAAAAAAAAAATAAGTTTAAATTTGCTATAATTATTTGGAAACTAAAAAAACTAGAGTATTGTATCAAATATCATACAATTTAAGAACAAAAATTTTCTTAGTTAAATAGATAATGTAAATTAAACTTTTATAAATTTACTCAAATTATTTGTGCTACTAGTATGGTAATGAGTTATATTAAGAAACTCGTATTACGTTATGAACAAAAAGAAGACGATACAAAAATAAAGCTACTTTGTCAAATTTCCCGCCTCTAAAAGCTTTGACCGGATCATTTTCGTATTTGTACATACCAAGAGACTCGAACCTCAGGGATCTTGTGAGAGCAAACCACATGTTATTAAACGAGAGCTTAAGCACCGCTACTCGAGCAATGGTACCTTAGAGTTCAAGAAACACACTATTTATTGTCTTGAGCAATTCCATTTCTTCCAATGTAGCAACTCCAGGTTCAACATAGCACAACTGAAAAAAGAAAACAATAATCACATCAACAATAGTCCTAACAAAATATAATAAACCATTCAGAAGTAGTGTCTGATCAATCATAAACCTGATACTGTGGTTTCTTTAGTGTATGAACCCCTCTTTTTATAAGTCTCTGCCATCCAACTTTTCGTTTAAGAGATTTTTCCAAGGCTGCTGTTCTCTGTAATAATGTAGCAGAAGAATCGAAACAAGGTTAAAAACCGCAATGTCAAACACAGGTCGAAAAAACACCTCTTAAATCCATCTATAAAATATTTACAAGTTGACATTTCAAGTTGCATGAATAGGTGACAATGACATTACATGAGCTGGGTCCAAGATCAAGAGATTGTGCTGCTTGACTCCGTTGCGTTGATGTTTGATTTGAATTCCAACAATGGTTCTTGAATGCCCATCATGTTGAAAATACAAGGGCCTGTTCATAAAAATCGTTCTCAAAATGTTAGAACACAATCAAATAATAGCGCGAAATTCAGAAGCTGTGGTTTAAGCTGCTCAAAGAGCTTGACATTCAATGGTGTATGCCTCGATTTTGTACTCAGTTGTTCGAGTGTAAATTGAAGGAAGGTAGGAGGACATCAACATTGTGGATAGCAGCCATTCTTGCTATCTTTTCCGGTGATATGGCTTGAAAGGAACAACAGTAAGAAAGGCTATGAGAGAAGGTTAAATTTCGGGCGATATACTTTCTAGACCTTAGCAATTCCATTACTCGGGGAGTTTACCAAATTTTTTGAATAACTCTAATAAACTAGCTTTCATAGTTCTTTCAAGGACTGAATTGTGCTATATGGCTTGAAAGGAACGGCTGTAAGAAAGGATATGAATGAAGATTAAATTTCGGGTTGCAAATTGGGTAAATGAAAAGTCAAGTGTTTTGAGGGACTATACTTTCTAGACCTTAGTAGAGAATGGTTAAATTGTTTGTTTTTTGGCTTTGGAGATGCTCTGAGATCAATTCTGATCTCTATTCATTTGTATATTTCACATATTAACACAAAGTTGTTTCTTTTAAAAAGAACATAACAATGCAAAATTCAAGAAAACTAATGAAAACACTGACAAACACAATCAAAAAGATAAAGACTTACGCTTTCTCACTAACAATTACACGACCATTACCGGGTTTATTCGAGTCAGAAAAGTAATTCCAGATCCAATCAACAAGAACCTGCTGACCCTCATTTTTATTAGTAATATCACTAGAAGAACAAGACTTCTCCTGCACATTAGAATCTGCTTGAGAAGAAGAACAGTGATTCTTTTTCACTACAAATCTATCCATTGGTCCATAAACTTGAATCCCTCTCCTCTTAACTCCATTACCTTCACTCTTCCCTTCTACCCCGGTACTTGAACCCGGTACACTTAGATAAAGAGACTCAAGCTCCTTAGGACCGAAATCCACAATCATTGCTCTAAGTCCAAAAGATCTTAAAAGGGTAGCACATTCAGTAGTTCCAATCCATTTTTCCAAACCATAAATCTTCCCATTAAAATGTTCTGATCCAGGCTGATCAAAACCCTTTTCCCAAGCAATCTCAAGCCATCTTTGGAGTGATGGGATATCAGGAATGAACCCTTTCCCACCAAACAAAACACCCTTTACTTCTTCTTGTCTTTGATGAAACAAATGAGAACTCAACATCTGAATATTTCGCCACCCGCATCCCCAACCAACATCCTCACACTCAAGGCTCTCAAAATGATCAACATAACCAGATAAAACACTTATAGTATTATCGGATTCTGATTCCAAACACTTTCTCAACAATGCCATTAAACCACCACCTTCAACCTTATGAAATATGCTTCTGGATTGCAAATTAATCAAGCAATTTACCTTTTCATCAAAACCCAGTTCAATTGGAAGGTCACTTATCACTTGGGATTTCTACAAACAGTATCAAAACACAAAAAAATATGACCAACAGAAAGATTGATCTAAAGACATGAAACATAGAAAATAAAAATTCAAGCTTTGATTTTTGAGATTAAAGCTTCTGGATTGAGAATTAATCAAGCAATTGATCAAAACCAATTGAAATGGAAGGTCACTGGTTACTTGGCTATTCTACAAACAGTATCAAAACACAAAATATGAACAACAGAAAGATTGAACTGAAGACATGAAGAAAAAAAATAAAAAATTCAAGCTTTGACTTTTGAGATTAAAGCTTTTGGATTGAAAATTGATCAAGCAATTCACTTTTTCATCAAAACCCAGTTCAAATGGAAGGTCACTGATTCTTGGCATTTCTACAAACAGTATCAAAACACCAAAATATGAACAACAGAAAGATTGAAATAAAGAAATAAAGAATATAAAAATAAAAATTCAAGCTTTGATTTTTATGATTAAAGCTTTAGGATTGAAAATTAATCAAGCAATTCACTTATCAAAACCCAGTTCAATAGGAAGGTCACTGATTACTTGGCATTTCTACAAACAGTATCAAAACAAAAAATAAATAAATATGAACAACTGAAAGATTGAACTGAAGACATGGAAAATATAAAATAAAAAATCAAGCTTTTTGATTTTTTGAGATTACCAGAGGAAGAGGTGAAGGAGGGGCCAAAGCAATTTGTTGGGCCAACTCCAAATCATTTTCCAATCGTTGCTGTTCATGGTCATCAAGAAAATGATTGTTGGCATGCCTGAAAATGCATATGTACAACCACCATTACATGCATAATATATAAAAGGAATTTTACTTTAATATATATAAATATATACATAAATACCGTTCGAGTTCTGAAGATGGAAAACGAAGATGGCAGAAAGGGCATGGGAGGAGATCCATTGCTTCTTCTTTTACAGCTTCATCGCATTTATTGTTATACAATTTCAGTTAAAGATTGAACCTTTTGATTATGATGATGAAGATGAAGATGACTGTTGAGAATCAAATATTCAGACACAGCGCTTCAAAAAAAAAAAAAAAAAAATCGTTTGCTTTAGAAGAAGATATAAAACGACATAATATGATAAAAACGACATAATCCGAGAAAAACGACAAGATCTGATAAAAACGACATGAATCGAGAAAATCGACAATACTTTCTGAAAATGAAATGCTAGAACAGAAAGAACGAACAAACGACAAATATGACATAACGACGACACTAAATTAGTAAAACGACAATAAAAAACAGTAAACGACATGTATATAAGATGGTTTTTTTTTGAGATAATATATAAGATGGTTTGAAAGAAAAGAAAAATGTTGAACTGATGAAGAACAACAAAACGATTACAAATAAGAATGAAACTTTTGGGGTAGGTTAGATCTACAACCGATATGGAAACCAAGCATTTCGCGATTTAAAAATGTAGAATCTCATCTATATACAGATAATGAAGAACTATAAAGCTATGCTATCAAAGTCACTTATTAATTTAGTATAATTTTTCAAACAAATTTTCAAAATTAGCACACTCTTGCAAGATCTCAACCCTTTAAGCCATTGTAGCACGTTGCCCAAAACATAATGGTTAGGTTTGGAAAAATTGTCTTTTTAATTATTAATAAATAATTATACATAAAAAACCAAAAGGTTAAATTGGAGGCGTTTGGTTGGGAGGAATGAAAATATAGTAATAGGAATGGGAATGGGAATGAGAATAGGAATGGAGTGGAATAAAATTTAAAATGGATAAAAAAAATTGATAAAAAATAATTAAATTTTTTTTCTTGTTACATTGGAATGATCATTCCTTCCTTTTTAAAATGGAATAGCCATTCCACCAAAATGGTGGAAAGAGCATTCCATTGGAATGCCATTCCAATACTTTAAAATGCAACCAAACAAAAGAATAGAATGAAAATTATTTCCTTTCTATTCCATTCCATTTCATTACCTCTAACCAAACGCTTAGTGTTTAACTGATACAAATGTATAACTTGATATTAAATTACACTAATAGCAATATTATGATAATTTATAATAGTACTAGGCACCAATAGCAATACACATACATACACATATTCATACATATAATTCTTTTCAACTTATTTTATTTTCTTACAAAAATTTTCACATGAAAGAATAACTCAGTTAAGCATCAAAGTTTAAAAACACATAAAACAAATAAAATGTGGGAGATTACATTAAATGTTTAAATGATAATAACAAATTTACAGTCAAAGATATGTACAAGTCTTAAATTCCTCCCTCCAAAATGGAGTTTTTCTTAGTTTTTGTGTTAGGTAACCAAACCAAATGCAATTTTTCCCATTATCAAAATCACAGGCTTATTATTATGCTTCTTCTTTAGAAACCACCCTAGTTCCACTTTTAGAGAGGAGGAGGTCTTTCATTTCTCTATAACTTCGAAGCTCTTCGAGTGCATCAGCTGCCTTTCGGGGCACAAAGAAGCCTGAAGCAGTAGTGATTCCTCCATCAGGTTCGGCCTTAAAGGAGTTCGTTGAGTAACAGCTCGAATCTTGACGCAGGGGAGGTGCATTCCTAAGCATGTGAACGAGAACACCGACAGCTGCATCGTGTGACTGTGATTTTCGAACCATTGGCAGTGATTGTGAAGCGGGGTCGGAAGGTTTTCTGCCAGGAAGATTTTGACTGCTCAATCGAAAATTACCAATAGGGAGAAATAAACATATAAGATACAAAATAAAGTATGGTCTAAACCGATTTTAAACAACTTAAAATGATTGTCACTGAAACGAAGTCTAGATTTTAGCTTGCTAACATAAAAGTTCATAAGGAATTGTGTCTGAATAATTAAAATGCCACAAAATCATCTAAATATCAAAAGTTCAATTCAGATAGTGGAATAGTACTAAGATATTTTTTTCCCTTGATCAAATATCATCATAGCATTTTGCTTGTTTATTTGTACTAATGCAAAATAACTAAAAAACAGACATGCTTCAATTCCAGATAGCTTATTCAAACACCCAAAGAACCAACCAAGTCTAAAATTGTAACGGCTAATGACTCGATTGATAGCCATAGCCCATAGTAATTCGCAAAATTTAAGTACCTGTGATGAAAATCTGGTAAATCATCGACATCGAAAGGACATGAGAAGCCAATATCATCCATGTCATCCTGAAAAGACAATCTGCCGGAGCCAGGAGAGAACCCAACACGTGGTGAGCCGCTGGAAGATAATGGTCCTGAAAACCGCCCTGAATCATCTCTACTATCTTTTATGGCCTACAAGGAAAATTAATTAAAGTTATCAGCAAAGACAACAATACAACAAATGACTGAAATGCTATAAATGTAGAGAAAAGTGCTAAATTAGAAAGATCATAACTACCTTCGGGCCACTGAAATGGTTTGAATTTCCAGTCGGGGTTTCTCCAGCTCTTGAAGGATCTAATCTCCGTAATGACCTTATCCCAGATGGAGACTCTTGCGATGAATTATCGTTTCTAGTGCTTCTGGGGGATAATGGAGGAAGAGAATTTCTACTTGGATCGGAAAAATTTGAAGAAAGGTATCTAGAACCTCTGGTTGTCATTGTTGATGGAATAGATACAGGGGCGGTTTCTGAATGTCTACGACCTTGCATTGAATTAGGATTATTACCATTGTAGAAGTATGTAGGAGGCGATGGAGATGGAGATGGGGACGACGAAAATGGAGGTGAAAGCTGATACTCATCAAAACTAATTGGCTTTTGATAGCTTAGCAATCGGTTATGAACTCTGTTGGGATACATATCGTTAGGTGATGATGGAAAATCGGATGATGTAGGAGATGGACGATATGCAGGTGGAGATCCGAAAAGTGTTTGGTTTTGAACAAAGGGTCCAGGCCTGTGAAAACCGCTTGTCCAACTGTGTGGGCGTTCAGCTGGTACGGGAGATGAAGATTGAACTCCTCTCAATGGAAAGGAAGTTGCACGAACACCCTTATCCGAAGCAGGGAAAGATCTCATAGGGTCAGTAGCAGGACTGCCAACATAATCTTTAATTATCTTAGGTGGCATTGCTGTTGAAGGCTCAAGATTAAAATCTGATAGGCTTGAATGGTAAGTTACAGACATACAAAGACGACCAGGGAAAGCCTCCACAGGCGTGAAACTATATTCTTCCATGAATTTCTCCTCTGGTCTAGTGAATGGATCCCCAAAAGAAGAAACTTTGTAAATAATATCAAAATTATAAGTATGACTAGAACTAGTTAGCTGTTTAAAGATCTTGTGGGCTGGCAAAAGTCTCATCAACGAACATAGAGCACGAAGAAGTACTATCGATTTCTGATAAGTCTTTTTGTAAGAGACAGAAATTTCACCACTTTGAGGAGCTACCACCCTAGGAGATTCATACTGAACAACCCACCTCTCTATAACCGTCTCAACAGGCGTTCCAACTGTTGAACCGGTGTACAGATTGTCCACAGATGAAGAGTTGAGCCCTTCATGAACAAGTATTATGTCGATTATCATTGGATCCATCACATTTCTATGCCAAAAGTTCAAATTTTCTAATGCTGGAGGGCGATCTCCTAGTATTAAATTGAACCATTTGTCACTCTTTTTCACCCGAGATACCAACGAAAGATCGCCACTATGATCATTTCGACACAAAGAGGGAATCCTAGAGTCCAAAATAATATGCAAACTCTTCAAAAGAAATTGAGAAACAATATGTTCCAATTTCCCCAATTCAGATTGAGGATTACTATGCAAATCCATATTCTTAGAAAGCTAAAACTCCAATCACATCTCCTTCTCCTCTTTCAAACCATCCCAAATTAGAAGCAATCTATTCCCAGAAAAACCATAAAACCAAAAAGCTCAAAGTCAAATTCACAACCTTTAAAAACTAAAAACCCAATTTCACCAAATTAAAATCAACAAAATCCCAGATGAACATATATACACACACACACACGTAAATATTCAAACTCAAAAAAGAAACAATCTTGCACTGAAATCATACAGTTACCTTAATAAAAACTGAAGCTTTATGATCTAACCATGCGAATTGACCTTCAATAAACGAAATCCCACAAAAATCAGTGACACCCAAATCATCAAAACACAAAATAATCATGTGGGCAACAAAGATTCCGCCCCCAAAAACTAGTCGATCATGCGAATGGACCCAATCTAAGTAAAGATTCATTGAATAAAACAAAAAACGTGTAATGATTAGTGAAAGTTAAGACTTACCAAAAGGAAAGAAATAGAGTAAAGGTAGTTAAAGTTGTTGTTGATTCTTCTTCTTCTTCGAATTATCCAAAAAAATTAAGACTTGCGTATAGCACAAAAAGTCCCATTCAAACTGGTTCTTCTTGTCTTTTTATTTTTGTTTTTTTTTTTATTTAAATTTAATTTAATGCAATAAATTTGATTAGTGTTTGGATTATATTTAATTTAATTAATATTAATTATTATAGTTAAGAAGATTGAAGATCCTTTGGGCTTTTGTATTGGGTGTACTTTAAGGTTGGGGATAGTTTAGTGAGTGTTTGGGTGCACGTTTGGGATTCTACACCCCTTTTTCTTTACAAAAGAAATTTGCATTTAGGGTCACTTCTTTTTTTTAGGGACACTTCTTAAAATAATATAAAATAAAATATCTTTAAAAAAATATTTATATGACAAAACGTATTTTATGAAAATACTATAGTGGAAGATTTTAGAAATTTTATTTGGGATATTTCAAAAGGATTTGAGTAATTTGTGGCATAAATATATAAGTTTAATTTCTGGTTGTAAATAAATATTTAAGTTTAATTTTTAGCGGTAATAATACCTAAGTTATATTTCTTGAATTTTGTAGTTACTTAACCAATTGACTAATAGTATTTGAATAATGATTTCAAATATTGAGCTAATTTCTTAATTATAATTTGATTTAATTAGAATAGTAATGTTGGAATTTAGCGGTAATAATACCTAAGTTATATGATAATGTTTGAATTTTTAGCGGAAATAAATTATCATATATAAGATGAATGACCTACTCCTCTTAATATAGTCAATTGGTTTTGAGATAAAACCCACATTCACCTTATCCCGAATTCTAACAAAGTATCAAGCCGATTGTGATCCGTTGTAATCCCAAAGTATCCCCAGTCCAAAAAGACGAGCCAAACTTAAAAACTTCGTTGTCTCCCCTTTAACCTCAATTTAAAATGTTTTCAATTAATGTGTGTCAATTTTCAGTGTTAAGGTTTTCAACCTGTTTCAATATCCACATATTTCTCAACATGTACACCCACAAATTTTGCAATTTGGCCTTGTAGGAATTCTTCAAATGTCACGTTTCGACCTTATAGTTTCTTAAAGGTCGTTTATTGTACCCACACTTTCTAAGCTCAAACGTGAGAAGAATGTATTAGAGTTAGTCCCACATTGCTAAAATGTGAAAATAAATTGTATAAATGACCTACTCCTCTCATAACCAATTAATTTTGAGATAGAACCTATTCACCTTATCCGAAATTCTAATAAATACTATTCTAATCTTCATGATAGTATGAAAATTGTCATATTTTATATAAATAAGAAGATTTTAACTAGAAAAACACAATTTGCATCCAAAAAAAATGTTATGCTACAGGCCAGAGTTCTTACAACATGTCAAAATTCTGGTTTAGACTTAAGACCACAAAAATCAATGAATTCTTGACGAGTCTCTCCACACGAGGAAAGAACTCAGTAAGGCCGGAACTTCCTCGCTGCTCTGAGCTGCTGTATTTTCTTTTTGTCCTGCTCAAATTTGCTTTGGAGCAACATAATCTCTGAAACAAATCAAAGATTTTTGTTTCAGTTGGCGCATCATTTTAACCAACGATTTCGGATAATAACTATAGATTTTGAACATTTCTTTAAAAGTTTATAGTTGTAGGAGTCAACATACCATTCCTCTGGGATTCTTTTCTTTGGAAGCGGTAGAAGTCAAGACCAACTTCATTGGTTTTCTTCTTGGCCAACTTGTTATCTGCAACAGCTTGGGCAACAGAACCGACAGTGATTCCACTTTCAGCATCGGTTGTCTTTTTTCTTCCTTTATGATGGGTAACAACTGTCCATCCCCCTTCGGCAACACGAGCTTCTCTTGCTTTTCTTTCCTGCATATTCCAGAGCCATGAAACATAAGAATTATAATTTCACATCTAATGTTCTTTCCTAAATATGATTTATTTAATAAACTTTTTTCAAATACACTTATCTTCCTGCCAAACCCTACAACCCCGAGTTTTTCAAATTGATACGAATTATGGAAACATCATTATGAGAATGAAACATGCAATTATCATCAATGTTTGCATATATAAGAAATTATGGTGCATGTTGATTATGACATTGCTTAAAAGAAAATGGTTGAAAAGAGTAAGAGAAACTGAATGTGACTCAAAAGTCTTTGAAAGATATACCTCTTCTAATTTTGCTTCGTGAACAGTTATGAACTCATCTATTCTCTCTTGAAGTATGGTCAACCCTGGTCGACTTTCGTGATACCTTGTAATCCATTCTGCATTTATGAAATTCTTATAAGTGAGCAAAATATTCAAGTGTTCCCCATCAATAAAAAGACGGAAAATATTATGGTGTACAGAAGACGGTTTGAACAAAGCAGATTTCCCACCAAACTACATAAAGAAGGCATATCTACACATCTTAGCAGAAACGTTTATTTTAATCAGGCTATGAGAGATGGCCTAATTGCACAAAAATCAGATTCCGTTGACGACAAACGTTATATTACTTGCTTTTTTCTAAATAAAATGCATATATTTCTACACTGCAAGTGGAGTGTGTTTGTTAGTACAGATTATAAGTACTACTGCACATCAAAAACAAGTCTTTCAAATTGAGAATGCATACTTTTCATTCCTTTGGAACAGTCTTCATCCCCCGAAGAGATAAGATAAACATCATCTTCATTAATCACTTCTTCCTTTTCTAGTGACTTCAACTCTTTTAATGAATCATGATCCTTCTTCAGTTTCTTTTTGTTTTTCTTTGCTTCCTTTGACTTGCCTACAATGACAGTTTTGTTTAGTAATCCCTCTATGTTGAATGATAACATAAAAAGAGTATTTGTTGTCTCTAGAATGCAAATTATTCAAAACTAGTAAATGTTCAAAACCGACTAAATACCTTTCTTCCTTATCAAAATGGGTTCATCTGTTGAAGGGGCATGGAAAACCTCATTCTGAGTATCTTCTATTTGATCTTCTGCGGAGTCATCTTCCTTCGAAGAATTTTGATATTTTTTCTTCTTCAAAGATTTCTTTGATCTACCTACTAGAGAAGAAATACCTAATCAAAAGACAATTTTAGGTGAGGTACAATCAAAATGGTGTTGGTTTTAATGACACTTTCCTTAGTGCGAACAAGGTGCTTTGGGTTGTGACTTATTAAATTTCTTAAAAGAACAATATTCTAATCTTGACACTTCAGATTTTACTACCCTTCTACAGGGAAAAACCAAAGAATATCCTAGCCTACATAAAATTCAGGGTTCTAGGAAAATAAACAAATGTACGAGTTGGGTGTACCGTGTTGTTCGTTTGAACCATCAGCAGTCTCAGAATCAATTTGGTCTGTTTTTTCAATCAAAGCATTGTTGTTCTCTGTATTCTTCAATTTTCCCTTCCTTGGTGATTTCTCCCCTTTCTTCTTTTTCTCTTTTCTTATTGAAATATCGTCTGAAGCAATTTAGAGACAATGGTTATAAGTTATCAACCACAAAGGCAATTAAAAAATAATTTAACGAGTAAGAAAAAAACACAAATTTACCATCAAAAGGAACTTGAACATATTTGCCAACACCCACATTATGTTCCTTCTTCCTTTTTCTCTTCTCCAAATGTCGGTTCGCTTTAGGTTCGACATCCTTTTCATTTAATTTTCTATCTAGACATAAGCCAAATAAGAGTTAGAAGGTTGACACCCTTTACTGAATTCATACAAAAGATATCATTCTTGATTGATCCTTCGTTGCTTTAAACATTTGGTTTGAAAAAGCTAAACAAATTTGGTTAATTAACTCTCATATTCAAAATTTTACTAAATAAGTTTGTAAATCCTATTTGCTAAAAACCCTAGAAATCTGGTGTACTGCAGAACAAAAAATCTATGCTCTCAAGCAACAAAGGACAGAACCCAAACTAGAAAAATGCAATTTAAAAGCATATACTAAACCATGGCTGTGACTTGTTAAATTCAATAACCATGTGTCTTCCCAATAAGACCCAAAAACAATTTTGAAGAACTAATATGATACATACAAACACCAAATAAAAATATAACAAAAAAAGTCATAAGTTAAGCAGACAAACCTTCTTGGGAAAGCTCAATAAGCTTGTTATTTTTCCTCTTCTTCTTCTTCTGAAAATCATTGGTTCCCATCTCTATATTTTTCAACGACACACAGCAGCCCTAACTGGGACAGAGTGGAATAACCTTACCGGGTTCTTGGGAAGACGAAGTGAGAGCCTGTAGTCCACTTGTTAGTGATGCAGAAGTTCCTCTTTATTCTGCATGTATCTACATATATCACTACTATAAGTGAAACAAACACTAAAGCAGTTTCCAAAATGATAAGCTATAATAACCATCAACAAAACCAGAGCAAAATTAAAGTACTTCTCGACCAGAAAAAATAACCTTACTCAGATTATATATAAACATACATGTGATCCATTAGTGTTACAGAATGCTAACAAAAAAAGTATGCTATTGTAGTGAATATGCATAAAAAAAGACAACCAGAAATAAAGAAGGAGCACAATAACCCAACAAAGTTTGTCATTGTTCCATACAATATAAAAACAAGCTTGCTTTAATGGTTGAGCTTTCAGTATTAAACACTAGATTTTAATAGTATGAAAACTTTGAATAGGCCAGAGTATGAAAATTCATGGACCACACCATAACTACAAACACTTTTATAATTAATTAACTTCTTATAATTTTTTAAACATAACAACAAAAATTTTGCTTGCAGCTTCAACTTTCTCATCACTATCCAACAATGGTGTCATAAAATGAAATGAGCAAATCTTCCTCGTCAGTCTATTCTCAGGTCAGTTGCCAAATGGTACCCAAAATATGTACCAAGTTTCAATTTTCAAAGTTTTAAATTGCATATATACTTTTCTCTAACCCCTAATTCTCTCAGTAACAATGATAAAGCTCTATATTTTCGGATTAACTTCAGCAACAAAACTATTCATAATTTCTTAAAAAAGCAAAATTAATGAAATGAAGTTGTAGCAAATCGATGGCATAGTAAGCAATTTACGAGGTATTGTATTGTATCAATAACAAACGATATCACAAAGAAAAGCAATACAAAGGAAAATTACAGAAATTACGCCTAAAAAGAAAATTCAGGAAAGAACTACATATCACACATGTACCGTACCATAGAGAGAGAGAGAGAGAGAGAGAGAGAGAGAGTGGTGAGTGAGGATCCCGGAGAGAGAAGATAGGCGGCGGTAGGTGGCGGAGGGGGTAGGGTTCCGTTGGGGTAGTGAGAAAGAGAGATATTATGTTTGGTTTGGGTGAATCGACAGAGAAGGAGACAAAGGCAACAGGGTTTTGGGTTTTGGGCCTTTTTCCATTTGGGCTCAATTCTATTTGGGCTTGGGCTTGTGCTTGGGTTAGAATTTAGGGATTATTTCGTATGTACCAAAAAATGGGCAAAAAGTGTATATTTTCATGGATTTTAAGTTTTCTTTTTTAACATTTGTACGGATTTTCAGTTTTTCTTTTTAAAAAAATACAGAATGTTGTGTTTCGTTGTTTTTACTTTGCAGCTATGAAAAAACAAGGTGAAAGGATTGTTTTTTTATGAAAGACAAAAAGTGAAAAACTTTTAAAATGTAAACATGTAGAAAGAAAAAATCCAATTTTAAGTGCATATATTTTCCTTAAATTTATTTTGGATTTTTGTTATGAGAATACTAACCCTATATTTTTATTCAAATAAGCTATTGACATCCTATAAGATTGTTTTTATTATTATTATTATTATTATATTTGTTTTCATCTTTCAAAGGCATGTCAGATGTGTAAAATTGCCATTAATTAAATCCTATAAGTACCACAATTTTGGCTTGCTTATAAGCTATGGAGTCAGCAGTTGCTTGTGGTACTTTATTAATATTTAACTTTGTTAATGATGGTGTTTTACAAAATCCCAGTTTTGCCACTCACAAAAAAAAAAATATAGTAACAAATCAATTCTAGAATATATAAATCATCATTACACAAATCAAAGCAAACTATGATACAAAATTAAGAACCCCAAGTGATGCATTTATTTATGTATGACTAGTACTTACTAACATCATCAAACAACATCAAATTTTGTTAAAGAAAGAAACAAGTAACAAAGAAAGAAAGATACCAAGATTCATTTAACAATTACAAATGATAATAAAGTGGAATGTAAACACCCAATTCATGATGGTAACGATAGGCCGATGTGATGATGGTTCGTCGGGAAAGATCGAAACAGAACACAACAACATCTCCAACGGTAAGCCTACGACGAAATACAAACTCCAACCAATGATTAGATGCAATCAAAACTTCCATTGCATCACCTCTCAAACCCAAACTTGTATGTAATACCAAATATCGAACGTGTTGGTCTCTCAAAACAACCAAAAAATTACCATAATACAAATTAGGAATATCCATTCCTTCTCCTGATGCCATAATCACTTGAAATATCTCTTTAGGCATAATAATTTGATGACCAACAACATTAGACACATCTTCAAGACTCAATCTTTTCACACACAAAATTGGTTGTGGCCCTTGTTGTCGTTGTGGTTGTTGATTACGCTCTTGTTGTGCTTCTTCTTGGGGTAACAAAGGAATGAAAGTCTCTTTATTTTGGGGGTTTAATCGGATTAAGTTGGCATTGAATATGATGTTTGGAGAAGTAACTTGATGAACAAATGTCAAGAGAAGAACGTCTCCAACTCTGATCCCGCGATCTCTTACGAAGGAGTCCCATTCGGGTCCTGCAATGTGGACAATGCCGTTGCCAAAGAACACAGGCCTCACCATTCGGGTGATGTTTCCAAACTCTGTGTCGTTGATGTAAAGATTACTACTTTGGAGAATTGGGAGTGCTTCAATGGTGGTTGATAGTGGATTTGGGATTACCAATCTGGTGATGTCTTTGACAAGAGTTCCAAACAGTGAATTTTCTTGATCCATTCTTCAAAATGAGATGAAAACAGAACAAGAAAAACAGAGAGAACAGAGAGAGAAAGTAAGAGTAGAGAGTGGTGTTGTGTTTAATTTTAATGTATGGTATAGGTATATATATATATATATATATATATATATATATATAGTAGTTGGGTTGTGTTTGGAAATGATGTTATTAACGAAGTAAAACCAGTCCGTACTACAAAACCGTTATGTTAGTTATTTATACAATCAGTTATTTGTTCAAAAGAGATATAAACTATACAGTTAATTATTATCCAGTATTTTTGAAATTGAGATAAAAAAAGAGGGAGAAAAATGGTTAGAGTGTGAGAAGAAGCATGAGTTAAGAATATTGGGAATTTGGAGAGATGAGCCTTTCAAAAACTCAATATTGACACTTGTCACTGTTTTTTTTAAGAATAAAGATCAGTCGAGGAATTCTGAGTTTATTTTGTAAAATAATTTATAGAATATTCCATCATGAGATGAGCTTAAACAATAGGTTTGGGATTGGTTGGTGTTGGAGGAATTGAACTACCATTGTATGGCCAAACTTGATACACATTTAATTATATGATCATTAATATGCCTTTAAAATCCAATACTAAAATCCAAGCTAACGTTGTATGGTATAGAAAAAATAACATCTAAAATTTCCGTTAATTAACTAACTTAACTGCCGTTAAATCATTTCGGTAATGTCATGAACAAAACTTGGCGCCAAAACAATCAAATCTCTCTCTCTCTCTTTACATTTCTCTGTTTTTCTTGTTCTGTTTTTTTTTTCCTCAATTTGAAGAATGAATCAACACAATTCACTGTTTGGAACTCTAGTCAAAGACAATATAGTCTTAGATTGCAATAGTTTAAAAATTAAGAACCCCAACATTTATTTATGTATGACTAATACTTACTAACATCATCAAACAACATCAAATTTTGTTAAAGAAAGAAACAAGTAACAAAAAATGAAAAAGAAAGATTCCAAGATTCATTTAACAATTTACGTGCGATAATAAATTGGATTGTAAACACCAAATTCATGACGGTAACGAAAGGCCGATGTGATGATAGTTCGTCGGGAAAGATCGAAACAGAACACAACGACATCTCCGACGCTAAGCCTACGACGATTCGCATACTCAAACCAATGATTAGATGAAATCAAAACAACTTCCATTGCATCAACTCTCAAACCCAAATTTGTCTCAAACCCCAAAAATGGAATGTGTTGGTCTTTCAATTCAACCACAAAATTACCATATTGCAAATTAGCAAGTTCCCTTCCTCCTCCTGATGCTATAAACACTTCGAATATCTCTTTAGGCATAAAAATTTGATGACCAACAACATTAGACACATCTTCAAGACTCAATCTTTTCACACACAAAATTGGTTGTGGCCCTTGTTGTCGTTGTGGTTGTCGATTACGCTCTTGTTGTGCTTCTTCTTGGGGTAACAAAGGAATGAAAGTCTCATTATTTTGGGGGTTTAATCGGATTAAGTTGGCAGTGAATATGATGTTTGGAGAAGTAACTTGATGAACAAATGTCAAGAGAAGAACGTCTCCAACTCTGATCCCGCGATCTCTTACGAAGGAGTCCCATTCGGGTCCTGCAATGTGGACAATGCCGTTGCCTAAGAACACAGGCCTAACCCTTCGGGTGTTGTTGTCTCCAAACTCTTTGTCGTTGATGTAAAGATTACTACTTTGGAACATTGGAAGTGCTTCAATGGTGGTTGATAGTGGATTTGGGATTACCAACTTGGTGATGTCTTTGACAAGAGTTCCAAACAGTGAATTTTCTTGATCCATTTTTCAAATTGAGATGAAAACAGGAAAAACAGAGAGAGGGAGAGAAGAGAGTGGTGTTTAATTTTAATGTATGGTATGGTATATATATAAATAGTAGTTGGTTAGTGTTTGATATTAACAGATTTTGGCGCCAAAATCTGGTTATGATGTTATTACCGAACCGAACTCATACTACAAAAGTGTTGTGTTAGTTATTTATACAAGAGTGTATATTTATGGAAAATTCTACAATGCACTCCCTTAAAATGGACATATTGATGCACCCCTATCTGTTTTAGCATCCGAAATAATTTTTTAGTCAAATTTTTTCTCATGGTCATATACGTTATAGTTATTTAAGAAATCCTGCAAAATTTAAAAAAATTCGAAAAAGTTTAACACGCGAAAAATTACGTTCAAACAATGTGTTGTACTCGTGACTATTTTATTTTACACGCGTGTAAATTAGACTGTTTGACCATTATTTTCTATACTATAAATTATTCCGAATTTCTCAAAATTTTGTAGGATATCTTAAATAGATATAACGTACATAAATATGAAAAAAAATTAGACTAAAAAATTTTTCTAGATGTCGAAACAAGTTAAGGGTGCATCAATACATCCCTTTCAAGGGGTGCATTGTAGAATCACCCTATATTTATTTAACTATATAATTAGTTGAATTAATTAATATGGTTAGGCTCCAGTATTCTTGAAATTGAGAAAGAAAAAGAGGGAGAAAAATGAAAGTGGTGCTTAATATATCTTAATATTTTAAAAAAATATTTTTTATTCCGAACTTTGATATTTTATAAAATATACTCGTAAATTTTATAGGTCGTTAAAAATTTTCTCTAACTATTGAGATTGTTAGATTTAAGAATTTTTGTCTAGTTTCATTCAATTTTGCTAACACGGTAATTGTCCATATACTAAATCGGGTCCCTCGAATTTTGATATTTATAAAATCATGTCCTTGAATTTTATTGTGTCTCTTAAATTTTCATCCACGACATACTTTCTTTAGTAAAATTAGATAAAAGTCCTTAAATCTAATAATCTTAATAGTTCGAAAAGAATTTTTAATGACTTGAAAAGTTCAAGAGACATGATTTGATACATGTTAAAATTTAGAGAGTAAAAATATAAATTATCCTATTAAAAATTGTGTATGGGGTGATATTTTTATTAACAAGTATACCCTTATTAAGAAACTATTATTTTTTTTGTTTTATTTTTCAAGTTTTTATGCTTTATTGTAGTTGTCAATAGAGTTATTTGAAATTATGAATCTTATTATAATTAGTTGTGCATTTCTGTCTCATCATGAATTGGAATTTGCTTCCTTTACATCATTCTATTGTTTATTTTTAATACATATCGTAGGAAGGTACAATTTTTGGACTTGAGTTTGGATGAGCTCTGCACAAGTGATAGGATAAAGAGTCTTCTTCGAAACATAACAAATCTCCAATTACAGTATCTTGTAAATTCATTCAATAGCTATATCAAAACTTATTACAAAAGAGTATTTATATTGTTGCAAAACTGAAGAAAATAAAAAGAATTACATCCTAACAAATTTTTAATGACTCAACAACTTGTTTCTCAACGTCTCTCGAGCATCACGAAATCCTCCAACCACTTTGATTTGGCTCGAGCCCTCTTCTTGTGAGTTGGGATTTCCTATTCAACTTCAACCTTGTTCTTTTCCATTTTATCTTCGTTAATCTCAACTGGAGTCAATGTTTCCTCATCACCATTTTAGACTGAGTTGTTTAGCCACTCTCTTACCTTTTGGCCCACTTTTACAGGGTCCAAAGGTATTGGGCTTTGCTAACAATAGGCCTAACCTGCTTCGGTCTAGGACCGTGCATAGCAATGTGTGTTGGAAATTATTTTACCAGGATCTTAGATCTACTCACAAGTATGTTGATTAACACCCTAAATATGAACTTTCTAAAACGATGAAATAAACACATATAAAGTTTAGGAAACCTTACATTGGGTGCAGCGGAATAATATGACTCCTTCCGTTCAGATATCTAGCCCTTGATTCCTTTCTGTAGCAGAGCATTATCAATATCTGAACCTGGATCTCTTTTTCTGAATCTTTGATGCTGAAACCTCCTTCTTCTTTGAAAGTCTTTCTTCACGATCTTCCTCACTATGATTGAGGTATCATTTGCTGTGTGTGGGCACTACTCATACACTAAGAATTTCGAAATTCAAGAGGGAAGAGAAAGAAGAAGTGGCAGCTAAAGATAGGGAGAGAGAAAGGCTCAGGTTTTTCTCTGAAGGAAAAATAGAAAATTTAAGTGTAATTTTCCTGAAGCCTTCACTATCTATTTATAGCATTCCACTAGGGTTAGATTTGAATTATTTGGCATTAAAATAATGAAAATATCAGTTTAAATTTCCTACAAAAGTGGCTGGCCCTATACTAGTGGATTTGGGCCTCACTTTTGCAATTTTGCAGTTTTACTTTTTCTGCATCTGATTTTCTCAAAAACGCCAATTTTCTAATTCAACCATTTAAATGCCAATTCTAACTATTTAATAACTATAAATAATTATTAAATAATATTGTCATTTATCATATTTATTAATTGAACCATACAAAGTATCATAATTAACAAATATGCCCCTAAAACTCTTTCTTTACAATTTCGCCCTTACTTAGTGAAAAATTCACAAATAGACATAGTCTAATTTGAGAATTATAATTGATTAATCAAAACCAATTACATGAGTCTTACAAGCAATATTATCTCAACTAGTGCGGGGACCATGGGTCTATATAACCGAGCTTCCAATAAGTAGATCAAAAATTTAGCACTAAAATTCACTAACTTATTAATTCTTCGTTGAATCCACGCATAGAACTTAGAATTGCACTCTCAGTATATAGAATGCTCTATATGTTCCACCATATAGACACATCATTAGTTATCCATTGTTATAATCCTAATGTGATCAATGATCCTCTATATGAATGATCTACACTGTAAAGGGATTAAATTACCGTTACACCCTACTATGTATTTTATCCTTAAAACACTTGACCCCGTATAAATGATATTTCAACTTATGTGAAATGAGTACTCCACCATTTATGTTCGTTTGGTCAAGCTCGAAGGAGATCATCCTTTGCTTACTATTCGCCAGATAGAAGCTATAGATTCCATGTTTATGCTAGCGCTCCCACTCAATTGCACTACTGTGTTCCCAAAATGTACGTATCACCCTGACCTAAAAGTAGGCTTAACTAACAAATCAAAGAACACGAATAGCCTCTCGAGATTGAGCCTAATCATATCAGGATTAAGATCATTTGATCTAGGATCAACTAGGCGATATTGACTTGAATAAATATTACGGTAAGTTTAATAAATCTAAGTCAAAGTTCAATATCGGTCCCTTCCGATGCATACTCCATGCATCCAACCTGAGCTTTACTTTAACCAATGCTCTGGAAAGAACATAGCATATCTCCAAATGCAAGTAAACTCTGTTGTAGATTATCATATCAGTAAAACCCTATGTCTGATAAATCTAGGAAACTTTATTCACATAGTCATGTTTACTTTCCGATGTGTTGACAGCACAATAAACAAGATCAAGTATGTGAAAAGGGTTTCAGATGAATTTATACATTATGTACATATAATCATGAAATAAATCATGTGAACCACGCAACATTAAATGTTATTTCTGATCTATATTAATAAGTAAATCTGATTATATTGAAATGAGTTTTATTTAGGGCATAAAACCCAACAATGTGAGTATTATGTGTGTTGTTAGATTTGGCTCAAAAGTTAAATTTTTACATCACATACCCAAATTTCCAAACTTTTTTCTTTTTTATTGTGAGGTGGAATTTTTTTCAAAAATATTATATTTTTTTTTTCAAAAATACTGTATAAGTTTTATACTGTGTTAAATTTTTATTGTTATTCTACGGTTGTTTTTTAGTTGTCCTATTATTATTTTTTATTATTCTATTTTGTTGTTTTACGATTATTTTATAAAAAGACAATATTTTTGTAAAAAAAAATTTGTAACAGTAAAATTATAAATTTTTACTCAAAATTCAATATTTTTGTAAAAATTCCAATTATTTTTAAGTTGCAAATATATATTTCAATAATCAAGAGATTTGAAATTTATTATTTGCCATATTTGTCAATAAAACTATACAATGACTTATTATAATCTTACATTAGCTACCTCTAATTAATTACCCAAAAGATATTTTAAACGTATTTGCAGAAGTAAAACTATATTAAACTAAGAAATAAAACAATACACAAAAATATTAGGAATGAAGAAATTTCTTTCAAAATTGAGACTGAGAACATTAATTTCTTAATATTAAATGAAAACTACATACCTTAACATGTAATCTGTAATCTTTGTTGTTTGACATTAACATTAACAACATCAAACATAAGAAACCAATTACATGTCACTAATATTACTTAATTCGATCTCCTCCTGTGGCATTGGAATGAAAAAATCAGTTTGTTGATGAGAACGATAGACAGTTGTGGTGATAGTTCTTCGAGGAAGATCAACACAGAAGACAATCACATCTTCATCATTAAGGCAACGACGATCCACAAAATCCATCCAATTTTCATATCGAAACATCACTTCACTATCAACTCTTATACCCAAATAAGCCACTAATTCCAAAATCTCAATGGTTTGGTCTCTCAAATTAACCTCAAAATTACCTTGAAGCATATCATTTAGATGAAAGTCTACTACTAATGATGATTCTGTAATCACTTCCCATATCTCTTTAGGCATAAGAATTTGAGGACCATGTTCAACAACTTTACACACATCAATGTCACTCAATCTTTTCACACACAAAAATGGTTGTTCCCAATTTCGATCTTGTTCTTGTTCTTGATTTTGTTGGGGTAAGGGAGGAGTGAAAGTGTGATTGTTTTGGCGGTTTAATCGGATTAAAGTGACATTGATAATCATGTTGATGAGTTGGGAAACTTGGTGAACAAGTTTCAAGAGAAGAACATCTCCAACTCTGATCCCGCGATCTCTGACAAATGAGTTCCATTCGGATCCTTGTATGTAGACGCGGCCGTTGCCTAAGAACACCAGCCTTACCATTCGGATGTTGGTGTCCCCGAAAACTCTGTCGCTTATGTAAAGACTACTTCTTTCGAGAATTGGAAGTGCTTCAATGGTGGTTGATAGTGGAATTGGGATAACCAAGCTGGTGATGTCTTTGACAAGAGTTCCGAACAGTGAATTGTGTTGATCCATTCTTCAAATTGAGATGAAAACAGAACAAGAAAAACAGAGAAAGGAACACTTGGATGAAAACAAATGTCCTATTTAATATTAAGAAACTATCACTTGGGGTTCTTCCTTTGTTCCAAATAATTGTTCTTAATTTTTAACCTAATATTTATTGTGTATATTGTTTTGTAGCATAGTTTGCTTTGCATGAGAAAGGAACACTTGGATGTTTGATTGGATATAATATTGGATTTTAGTATTGAAATTTTTTCCCGTTGAACTTTGACATATACCAAATCATCAATCATGCTCTCTGAATTTTTTAGGTCGTTAAAAATTCTCATCGAACTATTGAGACTGTTAGATTTAAAGATTTTTGTCCAATTATGCTAAACAAAGTCTGAGGTGGATGAAAATTTTAGAAGCGCAATTTGGTACATGTTAGAATTCAAGAAACATGATTTAGTAGATATCAAAGTTTAGGGTAAGTTGAAAAATGCTTCTTTTCTTTTTTAACATTATATGGATTTTAATTCAATTAATTATATAGTTAAATAACATCATAAAGCGCCAAAATCTGTTAATATCAAACACTAACCAACTACTATATATATACCATACCATACCATACATTAAAATTAAACACCACTCTCTTCTCTCCCTCTCTCTGTTTTTCCCTGTTTTTCATCTCATTTTGAAGAATGGATCAAGACAATTCACTGTGTGGAACTGTAGTCAAAGACATCAACAGCTTGTCAATCCCAAATCCACTATCAACCACCATTGAAGCACTCCCAATTCTCCAAAGAAGTAATCTTCACATCAACGACAAAAGGTTCGGAGACTACAACACCCGAATGGTTAGGCCTGTGTTCTCAGGCAATGGCATTGTCCACATTGTAGGACCCGAATGGGACTCCTTCGTAAGAGATCGCGGGATCAGAGTTGGAGACGTTCTTCTCTTGAAATTTGTTTATCAACTTATTTCTCCACTCATCATAATCAATGCCAACTTAATCCGATTAAACCCCCAAAATAATCAGACTTTCGTTCCTTTGTTACCCCAAGAAGAAGAACAACAAGAGCGTAATCGACAACAAGGGCCACAACCAATTTTGTGTGTGAAAAGATTGAGTCTTGAAGATGTGTTAATTTTTGTTGGTCATGAAATTGTTATGCCTAAAGAGATATTTCAAGTGATTATGGAATCAGGAGGAGGAATGGAACGTGCTAATTTGCATCATCGTAATTTTGTGGTTGCTTTGAGAGACCAAAACATTCAGAATTTGGTAATAGAGGCAACTTTGGGTTTGAGTGATGATGGAATGGAAGTTTTGATTGCATATAATCATTGGTTGGAGTTTGTGTTTCGTCGTAGGCTTAACGTTGGAGATGTTGTTGTTTTCTGTTTCGATCTTTCCCGACGAACTATCATCACATCGGCCTTTCGTTACCATCATGAACTTGGTGTTTGCATTCCAATTAATCACATGTAATTGTTAAATCAATCTTGGAATCTTGCTTTTTTTTTTTTTGTTACTTGTTGATGATGTTAGTAAGTACTAGTCATAAAGAAATTGTCAATTAGTACTACGTAGTTAGTATTCATTCTCAATTAGAATTAGAAAGAAAATGGTATTTTCGTTGCCAACCCAACAAAATCTCTTATTAAGTTATATGTTGATGATGTTTTGTAGCATAGTTTGCTTTGCATGAGAAAGGAACACTTGGATGTTTCATTAGATATAATATTGGATTTTAGTATTGAAATTTTTTCCCGTTGAACTTTGACATATACCAAATCATCAATCATGTTCTCTGAATTTTTTAGGTCGTTAAAAATTTTCATCGAACTATTGAGACTGTTAGATTTAAAGACTTTTGTCCAATTATGCTAAACAAAGTCTGAGGTGGATGAAAATTTTAGAAGCGCAATTTGGTACATGTTAAAATTCAAGAGACATGATTTAGTAGATATCAAAGTTTAGGGGCACATTTAGTTAATGGACGCTCGCTACATTAATAAAATTAAATGAAATTAGACAAATGTCCTTAAATTCAACAATTTCAATAGTTCAAGGAGAATTTTTAACGACCTAAAAAGTTCAAGTGACATAATTTAGTACATGTATATTCAGGGTGTAATAATTCTAATAAGCCTATAATTAATTGTGCTTCAAGTTTGGCCATACAATGGTAGTTCAATTCCTCTAACACCAACCAATCCCAAACCTATTGTTTAAGCTCATCTCATGATAGAATATTCTATCAATTATTTTACAAAATAAATTCAGAATTCCTCAACTGATCTTTATTCTTAAAAAGAACAGTGATGTGTTAATATCGAGTTTTCGAGAGGCTCATCTGTTAATTCTATTTTTGGCATATTTAATTGACAAAAATATTTTATTATTTCCTTTTAATTTTGGCTGGTATGTATTAATATGGTTTCCTAATTTTGTGTATTCAAACTTGGAAGGAAAGTTGTCTAGCTTTCCTATGTTTGGAAAAAAAAAAGGTAAAAATGGTAAGTTTGGTTATCCATTTCGTTTTTATCTAACCAGCTGTATAATCTGATCTTGTGTTGAGTTTCCCATTTTCTCAGATCAGATTTCTTGAAGAGAAAACTGGAGCTGAACTTTTCTTTTTTATAAAAGGAAAGTTGTAGTTACTGCCCACGATTCTGTAGGTATAGAAACAGAAATTTCTGGACTGATTGGAGAATTATTTTAGGGAAATTTCTAGTGGGCTGAGGTCTTGTTCAGACCAAATGTAAGCTGTCAATAAGATGTATATTCATTATAAATACATCTTATAGCAGCTAGGTTTTATTATCTCTTTCAAACACTTAGAATTGGTTTCATATCTTAAACAAAGAGTGTCTTTGTTATGTAGAGAAGAGCTGTTCGACTCTTACTCTGTTTATTTGTTGTTTGTATTGTCTTGAGTCTGTATTCAAGTCTACAACGAAGAAGAACATTAGTGCATCTTCGGGAGAAGGGTATTTACAAGCTTTCGGGAGATTGCTTTTGAAGTCTTGCATCAGGAGGATACAAGCACACCTTCGAGAGAAGGGTTTTACAAGCTTTCGGGAGATTGCTTTTGAAATCTTGCATCGGGATGATACAAGCACACAACCTTCGGGAGATGGTTGTATAGGCTTTCGGGAGATAGCCTTTAAGCCTTGAATCGGGAGGATTCAAGCACTCTTCAAGGTGATCGAAGGGAGTTCGAGCTCTTGGAGTTTTATCAAGATTCGGTTAGTAGGTGGAATACATCAAGCTTGCGGCATACAATAAGAGGGAGTCTATTTATGCATAAGTCAATTACTTTGTATTTTTAATACCGATCTAATGAATCTTATCTCTGGGCGTGGCCCCGTAGACTAGTAACAATCTGAAAGGATTGTTGAAATCACGTAAAAAAATCTTGTGTGTTTTTTACTTTTATGCACTGTTTATTTCTGGGTTTCTCTGGAGTTACAAAGTTGTATTCTATAACTACGGAAAAACTGTTTTCAGTACCAGTTTTATTATTCCGCATTTAATTAATCACTTAATTAAATAATTAAACTGGAAATATTAAAATACGGAATTTCATCATCTCTCCAAATTCTCAATATTTCAAATTTCATGTGGATTTTTGTTTACTCTTAACTCATTCTTCTTCTCACACTCAACTATTTTTCTCTCTCTTTCATGAGCAGTTTATATTTATAATGAAATAATTGCCGACGCGTATTTAAAATTATGGGTGGGCAACATCCAATCCAATCCATTTGAACCAAACCGATCCAATCTAATTCAATTATAAAAAATTGGATATCCAATTATAATTGGATTGAATTTGATTGGATGTTGAAAGTTGCATTCTAATTGGATTGGATCAATTATTGAATGTCAATCTCAAAATCTAATTAAAAATCGATCTAATTCAATTACATTTATATATGTTAAAAAATTATTAATAATTATTCATATAATAAAAAATATAATATATTAATTATATTTTTATTTGATTTTTTTTTTGTGTTGAATTTGTAACCGTTAGTTGTTTTATTTATTACTTTTCAAGATATTTTATTCTATTTTATTACATAAAAATATTGTTGTTTTAACTATTTGAAATTTTTAGTTGCATTACATTGTAATGATAGTGTTTTTATAGAATATTAAACTTAAATAAAGGATGATATTTAATTTTTAAGCATTTTTTTTCTTCATATTTTTATATTAATATTAAAAATTATGTGTGTAATTGAATATCCAATTAAAAACCGATCTAATCCAATTAATAATTAGATTTGATTGGATTAGATTTTGAGGTCTAATTGAATTGGATCGGATGATGATTTTCTAAATTCAATTACTAATTGAATTGAATCGAAGAAGAAAATGTTAAATTAAATCAGATGCCCACCCGTATTTAAAACACCACTCACTATCTCAATCTCAATTAACTGTATAGTTTATATCTCTTTTGAACAAATAACTTGTTAGACTATATATATAGTGTATGTAATATATCATATACAATGATATGAAATGCGGAAAATAAACAGTAATCATATCTATAATATATGCAATGAAAGGATCGATGTACCTCCAGCCATTGATCTTTGAGCTTCAATCCCTGCGATAGCTTCGGTATTGGAGTTCGGGCTTCCTCGCTCTCTCAACTCTCTTTAGATGGAATTTGCTGAATGGATTCAGAATGAGTGAGGAGCTCGGGGACCGAGACCCTATATTTATAGGTGAGATACTCCATCAGTATCTGTGCCACATTAATTGTCAGAATATTTTGACAATTAATTCAGGAAATCAAATCAGGTAATGAATATAGAAATCTGACCATATATAGAATATTACATAATTGATTTTGTTCAGATTCAATGAATATAAAATATTCATTTATCAGAAAATCAATTATTTATTTATTTCCTTAAATAGAAAATCATTTCCTTAATTAGAAAATAATTTCCATAAATAAAAATATTCTAATATTCTCCTACTTGGTCAGCATTTAAACTAAAATATTCAAACCCAACGTTCCTCATTATATAATAAACATACGAATCATAGCGACATGTCCTCATTATGAATCGAGTATTATCTTCCATGTATTACAATACATTTATTATATAACAATGTACTTTATGTGGCAATGTACTTAAGTGAATAAACCCTAAACCTTATGTTTATTCAGGTCCTCTGAAATTTTTCTCAAATGTAAAATTAAGATGCACATAAATATGAGAAAAATCAAAATAAGAGTTTCATTGATAATAACTTTATTTGTACAAATTACATAAGGGAACCAAGTCCCATGTTCTCTACATGATCCTTGAATTTATGAGGTGGCAAGCCTTTTGTCATAGGATCGGCAATCATCAATTCAGTGCTAATGTGTTGAATGACCACTTTATTTTCCTTAACACGTTCTCTAATAGCTAAGTACTTAATGTCGATGTGCTTGCTTCGACTTCCACTTTTGTTGTTCTTAGCCATGAAAACAGCAGCTGAATTGTCACAGAACATCTTTAGCGGCCTTGCAATGGAATCAACCACTCTAAGGCCTGAAATGAAACTCTTTAGCCATACACCATGTGATGTAGCCTCAAAACAAGAAATGAACTCAGCCTCCATAGTAGAAGTAGCAGTCAAAGTTTGTTTGTTACTCCTCCAGGACACAGCTCCACCAGCAAACATAAACACGTAACCAGATGTAGATTTACGTGAATCAGTGCAACCAGCGAAATTTGAGTCTGAGTAGCCAACTACTTCTAGATTGTCAGTTCGTTTGAACATCAGTTTGTAATCCTTAGTACCCTGAAGATACCTCATTACTTTCTTTGCAGCTTTCCAGTGGTCTATCCCCGGGTTACTCTGAAATCTTCCTAACATTCCGACAGAATAAGCAATGTCGGGTCTTGTGCACACCTGAGCATACATTAGGCTTTCGACAGCAGAAGCATAAGGAATGTTCTTCATTTGTTCTCTTTCAAAATCATTCTTTGGGCACTGGCTCAAATTTAATTTATCACCCTTCACAATTGGAGCAATGCTCGGTGAACAATCTTTCATATGAAATCTTTCTAAAACTCTGTTGATGTAGGCTTCTTGAGATAAACCTAAGATACCTCGGTATCTATCTCTATGAATCTTAATGCCTATGACATAGGATGCTTCACCCATGTCTTTCATCTCAAAGTTCTTTGAAAGAAATTGTTTCACTTCACGTAGCAACCCTTTATCATTGGATGCAAGAAGAATATCGTCCACATATAAAACAAGAAAACAGATCTTACTCCCACTTTCCTTCAGGTATATGCATTGATCCATGACATTCTCTTCAAATCCAAAGGAAGAGATGACATCATGAAATTTTAAATACCATTGGCGGGATGCTTGTTTTAATCCATAGATGGACTTCTTGAGCTTGCATACCAAATCCTCACCTTCACTAGAGGAGAATCCTTCGGTTGTTTCATGTATACCTCCTCCTCTAGATCACCATTCAGAAAAGCAGTTTTTACATCCATCTGCTCCAGCTCTAAATCAAAATGAGCAACTAATGCCAAGATGACTCTGAGGGAATCTTTCTTTGATACAGGAGAAAAAGTCTCCGTATAGTCAATTCCTTCCTCTTGAGTGAATCCTTTAGCAACAAGTCTCGCTTTGTACCTCTCAGTGTTGCCTAATGAGTCTTTCTTAGTTTTATAGACCCATTTACAGCCAATGGCTCTCGCCCTTTACAAGTTCCCAGACTCTGTTGCACCTCATAGAATTCATTTCATCATCCATAGCATTGTACCACAATTTTGATTCTCTACTGTTCATAGCTTGTAAAAACGTTTCTGGATCATTTCCAATTCCAATATCAGATTCTAATAAATACACAACATAGTCTTTGTAAATCTTTAGTTTGATAGGTCTAGTAGATCTTCTTAAGACTTCACCAACAGGCTCTTGGGGAGCGGCGAGCGGAGTTCGGCGGGTTGTTCAACAGTTGCAGGCAACTCTTGAACATTTTGATCTACTGGATTATCATTACCAACTTGTGGATCTTCAGTGATTGGTAATGGTTGTTCAACATTCGTTTGAACTACAGGAGTGTTAACCATTATCAATCTTGCTTTTGAAGTGGAAGGTTCTGAAGGATCTTTCTCAGGACCTAAGTCCTTTGATTGATCACTCCCACTGATCAAGGCATTCTCAAGAAATTTTGCATTCCTTGATTCCACAATTCTTGTGCTATGAGATGGACAATAACACTTGTAACCTTTAGACTTTTCAGCGTACCCTATAAAGAATCCGCTTATGGTCCTTGGGTCCAATTTCTTCTCTTGTGGATTATATATTCTGACTTCAGATGGACATCCCCAAATGCGTACATGATTCAAACTTGGTTTCCAACCTTTCCATAATTCAAAAGGAGTTTTTGAGATCGCCTTTGTTGGAACTCGGTTTAATATGTACACGGATGTCTTTAATGCTTCATCCACAAGGATTTAGGAAGATTAGAGTTGCTACTAAGCATACTCCGCACCATGTCCATTAATGTTCGGTTTCTTCTTTCGCAACACCATTTTGCTCGGGTGTACGGCAAGGTGTAATGGGCAACAATCCCATTTTCTTCAAGAAACTTCGCAAATGCACCGAGTGCTTGTCCATCTTCTCGTGTATCTACCATAATACTCACCTCCTCTATCGATCTCACTATCTTAATTTGCTTGTTGCATTGTTTCTCTACTTGACTTTAAATATCTTAAAGACATCTAATGCTTCACTTTTATTATGAAGTAAGTAGATATACATGTAGCGTGAGTAATCATCTATGAATGAGATGAAGTATTTCTGACCATGTGACTCCATATCTGGACTACATATATCAGTATGTATGATTTCTAATATTTCAGAACTCCTGTGGACACCAGTTTTGACAGACTTGGAGGTTTGCTTTCCCTTAATGCAATCCACACAAGTATCAAAGTCGATAAAATCTAAGGTATTGAGTACCCCATCTTTTACCAACCTTTTAAGTCTATCAATGGAGATATGTCCCAATCTCCGTGCCACAATGTACAGGAATCCTCTTTCATAACACATCTTTTAGTGCCAGCGTGAACATGCATAACATTATTAGTGGTATTATTTTGTAAATTAAGGCAGTAAAGACCATCAGACAAACTACCATTTCCAACACATTCATTTATAATATAAATTAAAATATTTGTCCGAAAATGTAAAGGAAAAACCAAAGGGTATAAGTCTTGAATCGAAATCAAGTTTCTAGAGAAACTTGGTACATAAAAGGTCTTTTCTAATTTTAAAATAAAACCATTACTTAAAACTAAATTGCATGTTCCAATAGCTTCCACATGTGAGCCCATCTTGTTTCCGGATAAGATGCTTTGCTCACTTGCCACCGGCTTCCTTAGATTTTGAATATCCCGCAAGGAATTTGTTATGTGAATTGTTGAACCGAATCAATCCACCATGTGTTAAGATTAACATTAGCCATATTAGATTCATAACATACTAAGGAAATTGGATTACCTTTGTCATCCATCCATTTCTTGAACCGTCGCACTCCCTTTTAGCATGTCCCTTTTGTTTACAAAAGAAACATTTGATGGAATCTTTCTTTATGGCAGCCTTGGGAGCCATGGGCTTTTTCCCTTTGTTCTTTTTGAATGGCTTGCGTTTCTTAGGTTGAGTGGTCAGGTGAACACTTTCTCCTTGCTCTTGTAGGAGCCTGGCTTCCTCTTGAACACACATGGTCATCAATTCATTGATAGTCCATTTTTCTTTATGTGTGTTGTAGGAAATTTTGAAAGGCCCATACTGTGGAGGAAGATTGTGAAGGATGTAATGAACCAGGAAGGTATCAGGAATGATAACGTCGAGTTTCTTCAAATGAGCAGTGATGTCCCTCATTTTAGAAATGTGTTCTCGAACTCCTTTAACACCGGTGAGTTTTGTGGACGAGAACTCTTGGATGAGGTTGATGAACAAGGATTTATCTGAAGTGTCAAACTGCTCATCCATAACTTTGATAAAGTCTTTCACCTTCTCAGGTGGCTCCACCGATCCACGCATTCCCATAGGAATTCTGGACATAATGAACATGATGCGTAGACGATTAGATTGCTCCCACTTTTCACGCAAAGGTAATCTCGGACGAGCGGTGCTAGTATCGATGATAGCAGCTGGTTCATCTTTCCTTATTGCATAATCCATGTCAGTGCAAGCTAGGTGGAGAAGAACTCGTTCCTTCCGGATTTTGAAGTTGTCACTCTAAGCTCGGGGATTTCACTAGTGATTTCAGCATATTTAGAGGTGGATGAAATAGCTGCAAGAATAGGATTACAAAAATTTAGATGTTAAAAGAATTGAGGCTTTAATGAATTCATGTTTTACCAATGTAGAAACATGATGAAGATGAAAATTTTATTAAATCTAAAATTGCCTGTGGGCTAAATTTTAAATCTAATAAAATTGTATGAACTTTATGATAGATTTAATGAAGTATTTAATTTAGATTAATGGAGGAATGAAATCTATCTTTAATTAAAATTTGTGATAACACTATTAATTCAAATCCTCATAACTCCCTGTGGGGTAAATTAAGAGAATTTAACTTAATATATTATCCTAATTAATTATAAAAATATAATAAAATCCCTGTGGGGTAAAATTATTATATCCAAATAATTAATTACAAGTTTTGTCCATTAAGGTGAATTTTAATTAATATATAATTTTATATAATTAAAGATGCTGTGGCTACTCCCTAATTATAAAAAATTATATTTTCACTTTAGACATTAGGTATTGGGCTCTACCTAAAAGTAATTTCGTTATTAACATAATAGACAATCACTGAGATTAGTGCTCCTAGTGTGGTCGTCCGAAGATCATTAAAAACCGTTCTAGATATGAGCATTTGTCCCAGGTTCATGTTTTCTTATGTCAAACCACAAAACTACTTACGTTTTATTCATATTTTATTCATTTTATAAAGTTTTATGAATATTTTATGAATAATTTTATGAAGTTTTATGAAACTTAATTGCTAAATAAAATATTCAACCTATCTTAATGTTTGAATATTTCTAAATATATCTAGCACTATAAAAGGAATTTATGTAGAGCATTTAAATCATACAAATCTAAATTAATTGCATTAAACATAAATTTGTCAATTAAATACAAAATAATACAATTAATGTATGATCATTAATTAAATGCAAATTCCTTAATATGAAATTAATGGCAGATTTTTCAAAATTAATTTAGACAATAAATTGCAGAAATTTGGTAATATATAATTAAATGCACAAATTAGCACAATTTTTACATGCCTAAATAAATCATGTAATAAATTACCAAATTTAAACAAATTTCCATTTTCAATTTATACTATATATATGTATTAAATAAAAATGGAAAATTAACTAAATGCAATTTATTGACTAAATTAACACTGAAATGGGAAAATAATTAATATTCCAAATAAATAAAAATTTATAAAAAAATTCGGAATTTTTCCTTTTTTTTTTTTTCTTTTTTTTTTTGAAAAATCCATACTGCCAAACGACATGTCGTTTTTGCAAAAAGCATTTCCTTAATTAGAAAATCATTTCCTTAATTAGAAAATAATTTCCATAAATAAAAATATTCTAATATAACTAACATAACGGTTTTGTAGTACGGACTGGTATTACTTCGGTAATAACATCATTACCAAATTTTGGCGCCAAAATCTGTTAATATCAGAATCCAAACACAACCCAACTACTATATATATAAACATATACCATACATTAAAATTAAACACAACACCACTCTCTACATAACCAAGCTGGTGATGTCTTTGACAAGAGTTCCAAACAGTGAATTGTGTTGATCCATTCTTCAAATTGAGATGAAAACAGAACAAGAAAAACAGAGAGAACAGAGAGAGAAATGTAAATAGAGAGAGAGAGAGAGATTTGATTGTTTTGGGGCTAAGTTTTGTTCATGACATTACCGAACTGATTTAACGGCAGTTAAGTTAGTTAATTAACGGAATTTTTCTTCATGACAAGTGTCAATATTGGGTTTTTGAAAGGCTCATCTCTCCAAATTCCCAATATTCTTAACTCATGCTTCTTCTCACACTCAACCATTTTTGTCCCTCTTTTTCTATCTCAATTTCAAAAATACTGGATAATAATTAACTGTATAGTTTATATCTCTTTTGAACAAATAACTGATTGTATAAATAACTAACATAACGGTTTTGTAGTACGGACTGGTATTACTTCGTTAATAACATCATTACCAACTACTATATATGTACCTATACCATACATTAAAATTAAACACAACACCACTCTCTACTCTTAATTTCTCTCTCTGTTCTCTCTGTTTTTCTTGTTCTGTTTTCATCTCAATTTGAAGAATGGATCAACTGTTTGGAACTCTTGTCAAAGACATCACCAGCTTGGTTATCCCAAATCCACTATCAACCACCATTGAAGCACTCCCAATTCTCCAAAGAAGTAATCTTTACATCAGCGACAAAGAGTTTGGAAACAACATCACCCGAATGGTTAGGCCTGTGTTCTTCTTTGGCCACGGCATTGCCCACATTGTAGGACCCGGATGGAACTCCTTCGTAAGAGATCGCGGGATCAGAGTTGGAGACGTTCTTCTCTTGAGACTTGTTCATCAAGTTACTTCTCCAATCGTCATAATCAATGCCAAATTAATCCGATTAAACCACCAAAATAATCAGACTTTCGTTCCTTTGTTACCCCAAGAAGAACAACGACAATGGCGTGATCACCAACCACAACGACAAGAAGGGCCAGAACCAATTTTGTGTGTAAAAAGATTGAGTCTTGAAGATGTGACTAATGTTGTTGGTCATCAAATTGTTATGCCTAAAGAGATATTAGAAGTGTTTATAGCATCAGGAGGAGTAATGGATATTGCTAATTTGCAACATGGTAATTTTATGGTTGATTTCTTAGACCAACACAATCCATCTTTGATATTAGACGCAACTTTGGGTTTGAGAATTGATACAATGGAAGTTTTTATTGCATACAATCATTGGTTGCATTATGTGCATCGTCGTGGGCTTCGTGTTGGAGATGTCGTCGTCTTCTGTTTCGATCTTTTTCGAATATGTATCATCTCATCGGCCTATCGTTACAGTCCTCAACATGGTGTTTGCGCTCCAATTCCGATCTAGCTCGAATCAATAATTAATCAGTTGTAATTGTTAAATCAATCTTGGAATCTTGCTTTTTCTTTTTTTGTTACTTGTTTTTTTCTATAACAAAATTTGATTGATGTTAATAAGTACTATTCATAAATAAATGCATTACATTTTTTGAGAAAGAAATTGTCAATTAGTACTATGTAGTTAGTATTCATTCTCTCAATTACTTGATTATAATTTGTCACTAAGATTGTGATAAAATAGTGCTCTTTTAATATTAAGAAACTATCACTTGGAGTTCTTCCTTTGTTCCAAATAATTGTTCTTAATTTTTACTGTGTATTTTGTTCTGTATCATAGTTTGATTTGCATGAGAAAGGAACACTTGGATGTTTGATTAGATATAATTACTTAGTTTGTAATTTGTGTAATGATGATTTATATATTCTATTAAGTGTTAATAATCAAAGTAAGATGCATGCCAACTAGTAAAAAAAATGTAATATTCTAGACTTATAACATAAAAAGTGTGAACCCATATAAACGAGATACATTTTAATTAGTTACGATATATATTTAGTAATAATTAGGTACGTGTACGATATGTAGTTCTTTTCTGTAATTTTTCTTTATATTGCTTTTCTTTGTGATATCATTTGTTATTGATACAATACAATAGTAAATTGCTCATTTCATTTTATGACTCCATTGTTGGATAGTGATGAGAAAGTTGAAGCTGCAACCAAAATTTTTATTGTTATGTTTAAAAAATTATAAGAAGTTAATTAATTATAAAAGTGTTTGTAGTTATGGTGTGGTCAAAGTTTTCATACTATAAAAATTTAGTGTTTAATAAATGCATTACATTTTTATAAAGATTCTCAATTAGTACTATATAGTTAGTATTCATTCTCAATTAGAATTACAAAGAAAATGATACTTACTTGATTATAATTTGTCACTAAGATTGTGCTCTTTTATATTGTAGCTTTTAATATTAGGAAACTATCACTTGGGGTTCTTCCTTTGTTCCAAATTAATGTTACTTAATTGTTAAACAAATTGCTTTATTCCTGATATTTACTGTGTATTTTGTTCTGTATCATAGTTTGCTTTGCATGAGAAAGGAATACTTGGATGTTTGATTGGATATAATTACTTAGTTTGTAATTTGTGTAATGATGATTTGTATATTCTATTAAGGTTCTGTATAAATATGCAGTTTAAGTCTTAATAATTAAACTAAAAAGATCATCAAGGTAGAATTGATTTGTTACAAACTCAATTGTTTGTAAATAAAGTTTTTTTTTTTCTATTTACTCTCTGCAAACACTCTTTATAGATTGATAAAATCTTATCAAATCAGCTTTATGTATGTATAAAATATCATTTAGGTAATTACACTAATACAAAAAGGGTATTCTCCGTCGGTTTTTGAAACGATTTTTTTCGAGAACCGTCGCTAATAAATATGAATGACTGTTTTAAACTGTTGGAAAATATTAAGTATTCACTCGTTATAAAAATAGGCGACGATTTTAAGTAAAACTATCGAATATCTAATACTCTTGTACTCGACAGTTTAAAACCATTTTCTCATTTCTTCATCCCAACCGCACCTAACCCCGAAACCCCACGCAACCACCACCACCGCCGATCTGTCTCTGTTGCCTCCAACTACCCACGAAACCCACCCACAACCGCTTCCTCCCTCTCTTGTCTCTCGTCTTCCTCCTTACGTAACCACCACCGCCGCACCCACCCACCACCTCGATGCCAGACCACCACCTACCACCTCGGTCCCCCTCTCTTTCTCTCAAGGTATATATACATTTATTTATTTTTTATTTATATATTTATTTTTTTACATATATATTTTTTCTAAATATCTATATCCTAAGAAAAAAATGTAAATATATATTTATTTATATACATATATATTTATTTACGTATATGGTTAGGAATAAAAAATTAATTTGTTTAATTTAAAGTTAGTTGTTATTGAATAAATTTAATGTGTTATAAAGTTAATTTATTGTAAAAAATTTAACGTGTAAAAAATATTTGGAAAAAACTTTTAGAATAAAAAAGATTTAGTTTAGGTAAAAAATTTATTTATTTAATTTGTTATTATAAAAATTATTTATTTGTTTTAATTTAGTTTAGGTAAAATTAAAAATTATTATTAGTCAAAATGATTGTATAAATTTAGGTAAATAAATGTTTTGGTATAAGTTTGTTATAGGGATAACTTGAAAACAACACAAAAATAATAAAAAAATTACAAAATTACAGTTGTACAGAATTTTAAACATTTTTATTGTTTTAAGATATTATTTACATAAAATGAAGTCTTTTTGATGCATTTTGATGTTGTATTTTTGTTATTTTGTTATTTGTATATTATTTTTTATGTTGTTTTTTTTTTTTTTATGTTTTCTTGTTACTTTTATGTGGTTTTCATGTGTTTTTATTGAATACCGTAAAAATGTAAAAAAAAAAAAACTTTAAACGTAATAGTGTAAATATTTTACCAAAAATAACAGTTTATGTAATTTTCCCTTTATTATAGTTATAGAAAAAAAAAAGTTTACTATAATTTAGCTAAAAAAAGAAAGTTAGCTACAGGTGTAATTAATGTTTATAGAATAAGTTTAATTTTAATTAGTTTGTTCTAATTATTTAATTAACTGTTAATTGTGAATTTTGTGTAAGTATTTATTTGTAGTGATACTGTTTGATCTTCTTTAAGTACGTTGATTGGTAACTTTATTAGACTTGGTAAGTTACTAAAATTATGTTGTTAATATTTAGTGATGTTTGTATATTATCGGTAATATATATAAATATACATGTTATATATTTGTGTATTTTTAATTTACACATATTTTTAATTTACGTTGATAATAGTTATAAAGGTTAAAATTTTATCTACTTTTACTCTAATTTGATAAGTTTGTAACTGGAAGTTTTTAATTTAATATTTTAAATATTTTATAGGTATCGGGTTCTTTGTGTTGATTGAAGAGTGTACAAGTAGCTATTTTTATTGGAGAAAGGTATAATCACTAAAATTTTAAAATTCTTTATTTAGTGGAGTTTGAATATCTTAGATATTTATTTGTAGTGAAGTAAGTTCTGCGATTAATTATACTGCGGTCGGATGGGTGGAATATGCATGTTGGATGAGTTTAGATATCTTAAATATTCATCCGTACTGAAATAGGTTTTGCGAATACATGTAATGCGGTCGGATGGGTGGATAATTTTTGTACTATTAATGCTATTTTGTTTGTTTTGTTTCTTATTTTTGGCATGTTTAAAATTTTCGGGAACGTCCAGTGCTAGCTAGCGAGGGAGCTCATGTAAGGGCTTTGTTTGATTTGGTAAACAAGTCCATTGTATTGCTGCTTTAGCCATATTAATGACTTTTTTTGCATTTAGAGTTCGAATGATTGAGGCTGCCGCTGCTTGTGTAACTAGTGAAGAATCGCGCAGGCCAGCCATCCGTGAGACTTTTGCAATTTTGAAAGGTGAGGAACAACCCTTTATATCTAGGAGGAAGAAGTCTGGAATTCTGGGTAATGGATGCGTTATTGATTGTAATCACAACAAATAAATAGTGAGATGAGGAGTCATTTAGCTTTGGCCATGTTAGGTGTCTCCGAGTTTGAGGAAGACGACCACCTTTGCTGTCGTTGAAATAAGAAACAAACAATCAAAACAACTTGATTTTCCCCCTCTTTGTTTGCTCATTGTTTGGTGCGGAAGGAGTGTAATTAGAAATTAGAAGCTTTAAAATTGTAAATAGAACAATAGGTTTGTGCTTGTTTTGGGGTTGAAGATGAAGGGAATGGAATTTGGGGTTGGTTTCTGGGTTTATTTTTTTAGTTTGATCGGCTGTAATTTTTTTAGTTTATATTTATAATGAAATAATTGCCGACGCGTATTTAAAATTATGGGTGGGCAACATCCAATCCAATCCATTTGAACCAAACCGATCCAATCTAATTCAATTATAAAAAATTGGATATCCAATTATAATTGGATTGAATTTGATTGGATGTTGAAAGTTGCATTCTAATTGGATTGGATCAATTATTGAATGTCAATCTCAAAATCTAATTAAAAATCGATCTAATTCAATTACATTTATATATGTTAAAAAATTATTAATAATTATTCATATAATAAAAAATATAATATATTAATTATATTTTTATTTGATTTTTTTTTTGTGTTGAATTTGTAACCGTTAGTTGTTTTATTTATTACTTTTCAAGATATTTTATTCTATTTTATTTACATAAAAATATTGTTGTTTTAACTATTTGAAATTTTTAGTTGCATTACATTGTAATGATAGTGCTTTTATAGAATATTAAACTTAAATAAAGGATGATATTTAATTTTTAAGCATTTTTTTTCTTCATATTTTTATATTAATATTAAAAATTATGTGTGTAATTGAATATCTAATTAAAAACCGATCTAATCCAATTAATAATTAGATTTGATTGGATTAGATTTTGAGGTCTAATTGAATTGGATCGGAAGATGATTTTCTAAATTCAATTACTAATTGAATTGAATCGAAGAAGAAAATGTTAAATTAAATCAGATGCCCACCCGTATTTAAAACACCACTCACTATCTCAATCTCAATTAACTGTATAGTTTATATCTCTTTTGAACAAATAACTTGTTAGACTATATATATAGTGTATGTAATATAGCATATACAATGATATGAAATGCGGAAAATAAACTGTAATCATATCTATAATATATGCAATGAAAGGATCGATGTACCTCCAGCCATTGATCTTTGAGCTTCAATCCCTGCGATAGCTTCGGTATTGGAGTTCGGGCTTCCTCGCTCTCTCAACTCTCTTTAGATGGAATTTGCTGAATGGATTCAGAATGAGTGAGGAGCTCGGGGACCGAGACCCTATATTTATAGGTGAGATACTCCATCAGTATCTGTGCCACATTAATTGTCAGAATATTTTGACAATTAATTCAGGAAATCAAATCAGGTAATGAAAATAGAAATCTGACCATATATAGAATATTACATAATTGATTTTGTTCAGATTCAATGAATATAAAATATTCATTTATCAGAATATCAATTATTTATTTATTTCCTTAAATAGAAAATCATTTCCTTAATTAGAAAATAATTTCCATAAATAAAAATATTATAATATAACTAACATAACGGTTTTGTAGTACGGACTGGTATTACTTCGGTAATAACATCATTACCAAATTTTGGCGCCAAAATCTGTTAATATCAGAATCCAAACACAACCCAACTACTATATATATAAACATATACCATACATTAAAATTAAACACAACACCACTCTCTACATAACCAAGCTGGTGATGTCTTTGACAAGAGTTCCAAACAGTGAATTGTGTTGATCCATTCTTCAAATTGAGATGAAAACAGAACAAGAAAAACAGAGAGAACAGAGAGAGAAACGTATATAGAGAGAGAGAGATTTGATTGTTTTGGGGCTAAGTTTTGTTCATGACATTACCGAACTGATTTAACGGCAGTTAAGTTAGTTAATTAACGGAATTTTTCTTCATGATAAGTGTCAATATTGGGTTTTTGAAAGGCTCATCTCTCCAAATTCCCAATATTCTTAACTCATGCTTCTTCTCACACTCAACCATTTTTGTCCCTCTTTTTCTATCTCAATTTCAAAAATACTGGATAATAATTAACTGTATAGTTTACATCTCTTTTGAACAAATAACTGATTGTAAGAATAACTAACATAACGGTTTTGTAGTACGGACTTGTTTTACTTCGGTAATAACATCATTACCAACTACTATATATGTACCTATACCATACATTAAAATTAAACACACACCACTCTCTACTCTTAATTTCTCTCTCTGTTCTCTCTGTTTTTCTTGTTCTGTTTTCATCTCATTTTGAAGAATGGATCAACTGTTTGGAACTCTTGTCAAAGACATCACCAGCTTGGTTATCCCAAATCCACTATCAACCACCATTGAAGCACTCCCAATTCTCCAAAGAAGTAATCTTTACATCAGCGACAAAGAGTTTGGAAACAACATCACCCGAATGGTTAGGCCTGTGTTCTTTGGCCACAGCATTGCCCTCATTGTAGGACCCGAATGGAACTCCTTCGTAAGAGATCGCGGGATCAGAGTTGGAGACGTTCTTCTCTTGAGACTTGTTCATCAAGTTACTTCTCCAATCGTCATAATCAATGCCAAATTAATCCGATTAAACCACCAAAATAATCAGACTTTCGTTCCTTTGTTACCCCAAGAAGAACAACGACAATGGCGTGATCACCAACCACAACGACAAGAAGGGCCAGAACCAATTTTGTGTGTAAAAAGATTGAGTCTTGAAGATGTGACTAATGTTGTTGGTCATCAAATTGTTATGCCTAAAGAGATATTAGAAGTGTTTATAGCATCAGGAGGAGTAATGGATATTGCTAATTTGCAACGTTGTAATTTTATGGTTGATTTCTTAGACCAACACAATCCATCTTTGATATTAGACGCAACTTTGGGTTTGAGAATTGATACAATGGAAGTTTTTATTGCATACAATCATTGGTTGCATTATGTGCATCGTCGTGGGCTTCGTGTTGGAGATGTCGTCGTCTTCTGTTTCGATCTTTTTCGAATATGTATCATCTCATCGGCCTATCGTTACAGTCCTCAACATGGTGTTTGCGCTCCAATTCCGATCTAGCTCGAATCAATAATTAATCAGTTGTAATTGTTTAATCAATCTTGGAATCTTGCTTCTTCTTTTTTTGTTACTTGTTTTTTTCTATAACAAAATTTGATTGATGTTAATAAGTACTATTCATAAATAAATGCATTACTTTTTTTGAGAAAGAAATTGTCAATTAGTACTATGTAGTTAGTATTCATTCTCTCAATTACTTGATTATAATTTGTCACTAAGATTGTGATAAAATAGTGCTCTTTTATGTTGTAGTTTTTGATATTAAGAAACTATCACTTGGGGTTCTTACTTTGTTCCAAACAAATGTTGTTAATTTTTATACAAATTGCTTCATTCCTAATAATCAAATGTTCTTACTGTGTATTTTGTTCTGTATCATAGTTTGATTTGCATGAGAAAGGAACACTTGGATGCAGTTAAGTGTTAATAATCAAAGTAAGATGCATGTAAGCCAACTAGTAAAAAAAATGTAATATTCTAGACTTATAGAACATACAAAGTGTGAACCCATATAAACGAGATGCATTTTAATTAGTTACGATATATATTTAGTAATAGTTAAGCCGGCTTTACAATAAAAGAAAACTTACAAATTGTTTGCAGCTTTATGTAGTTGAGATTTATTGCAAAAAAATAGGTTCCAATAATGGGTAGATTGGGATTGGGATCTCTTCGTGTTTAGCCATTAATTCAATTCTTACGTTTTCTCTTTCCTCTGAAAGAAACAAGGCCAATTAAGTTTTACTGTTTAACCAAATTCAATTTTTAACGAAGAAAAAGTTGAGATGAATACTTACGGCTTAAATCGTAGTAGATGTTGTACTTCTTCTTTGCCCTTTTGAAAATTATTGGCTCTAATTCTTCCTCTATATATGTCGATTGATGGAAGCTTTTTACTCCTCAATGCATAATTTTGAACGTTTTTGCTACTTCAAAAATTGACTCAATAAAGGATCTAATAAAAGAGAAAAGGAAAAAAAATTAAAACAATAATAGTTGGGTTTTTTCCCAAAAATAAGAAAAATAGTTGAGAATAATTAAATAAAAAAACCAAAACAAATTACTATATTATATTAATACCAAAAAGAGTAATTTGCGGGATAAAACCTAAGTCTAACGGTAAGAATAGAAAGAAATGGCTTGGTGCCATTAATGATGAAATGGGATCACTAGAAAGAAATAAAACATGGATTAGAGTACCTAGACCTAAAGGACAGAGGGTAATAGGTTGCAAATGGATATTTAGGCACAAAGAAGGGTTGCCTGGTGAAGAAATCAGATACAAAGCAAGGTTAGTTGCAAAGGGGTTTAATCAGAGAGAAGGAATTGACTATAATGACATTTTTCTCTCCTGTGGTAAAACAAACTTCAATTAGAATCATGATGGCTAAGGTTGCTATGTTTGATCTTGAAATGGATCAAATGGATGTAAAGACAACATTCTTACATGGAAGTTTAAAAGAGAAAATCTACATGGAAGAGCCTGAGGGATTTAAGAACATGGAAACTGATCAAGTTTGTTTACTACAAAAATCTCTATATGGTCTGAAGCAGGCACCAAGGCAATGGAATCTTAGATTCCATGAATTCATGCTGCAAATTGAATTCACAAGAAGTGAATATGACCCTTGTGTTTACTACAACAAGACTCCTATATGGTTATTACTCTATGTGAATGACATCTTGATAATTGGAAAGGATAGAAAGGCTATTGACTTACTAAAAGAACAACTCAGCTCTGAATTCGAAATGAAAAACCTAGGTGAAGCTAAAAGGATACTCGGGATAAAAATCAAGAGACAAAGACCTGGCTATGTGTTCTTATCTCAGGAAGGTTACATTCAGAAAATTATTGACAAGTTCTGCATGAGTGAGTCCAAGACAGTCACTACTCCTCTTGCCTCACACTTCAAACTTGCTCAAAATCAAGCCCCTGATAATGAAGAAGACAGAACATACATGGACAATGTTCCTTATGCTTCCTGTGTTGGAAGTCTAATGTATTGCATGGTCTGTACCAGACCAGACTTGGCATATGCATTGAGCATGGTGAGCAGATTCATATCTGATCCAGGCAAGACACATTGGGAGGCTGTGAAGTGGGTTCTAAGATACCTAAAGGGAACATCTACTGTTGGTTTGCTGTACAAAGACAATGGAAAATTTGAAACTGAGGTTGCAGGGTATGTTGACTCAGACTATGCAGGGAGTATTGTTAGGCTAAAATTAGTCTAAGTTTCGGGTTATATTTTCGGTTAGTTTTCACTCTTTGTTTCTAGTTTTAGGGCTATTTTACGCCTGATTCTTTTGTTTCAGGTCCTTGGGTGTTTAAAGAAAGTATGTACAAGAATTGAGGATGCGTGGTGAAAGAATCGAGAAGAAAAACCAAATATTGTGTCGTTGCATGTTCCAGTCGCGGCGGGGAACATGCCAGTCGCGACGGGAACTGGCAGAAACTTTTTCAAGAACTCGATGCTTAACCCCGTCGCGACGGGGGCATTGCCAATCGCGACGGGGACCCAGAGACGGGATTTTTGGGCAGTTTTGTAATTTCACGAATTTTTAAGTTGAGACTTGGTTTAAATAGTGAGAGTTCGTGAAAATTAGGTATTATTCAGAATTAGAACCCTAGAAACAAAGAAGGAGGCTAGAAGAGCGGCTTGTGGCGACCCAGATCAATTGCTTCAACTAGTTCTTTCTCTTCTCTTTAATTTTTCTATGCTATTTTCTGTTTCAATGTTAATTATGGATTTGATTATGGATGTTTTGAACTAAACTCCTATTTAGGGAGAATGATGAATGTTGTTTAAGTTTTTCCTAGTTAATGAATAATTGTCATTCCTCCATCTTGATTATGAACACTATTCATATTTGTGTTTAATTTCCATGTGCAAGATTGATCACCTTTTACATGTTTTATGATCTCAATTCGAAATCCGAAAAGTGAGAATTGAGAATGCTAAAATTGGATAGTCTAGGTTTTGATGTGAAACGAAAGTATTTACATAGCCTTTGTGACATTTAGATTATTGCTTAATGCTGATTTCATGTTAGTTTAATTAAGAGATTAATTAGAGAGCATGAGATTTAGAACCTAGAAGATTTGAAAAGAGCTAGGTTAATTTATAATCTGTCATTCACTTCAAGAGAAGGATAGCAATTATTTTATGTTGAATTTTTTGTTTTTCAATCTTAAAAGTTTAGGGGTTTTATTCCTCATTAAATTCTCTTTCTATTAATATATTATTTGCATAAAATTATTGAGTAAATTAGGAGAATTTTAAGATTAAACTTTTAGGGTTTATATATTTTCTTTATGAAATTAATTTTGTGTTTTTCAATTTTATTCATTATAATTTGAAATTGATTGTGTATATCTCATCAATAATTGATTTAAAATGTTTGTACACCTTTAATTTCCGAATTGGAACACATATTTGGGTTACTTTCTTCTTTAGTTTTCGGATTTATTTTAGATTAGATCTACCTAAGTTTATGTGTTTTCACATGAAATTAATATCGTAGATCTATTAGAAATTGTAAACCAATCAAAATCCCTCTTTTTCCCGTCCGTTTCGTCACTTTTTTGGCCGAAATTTCGTCCCGACCCGCTCGGGTCTGAACCGGGTCGCACAAAACCCATTTTTTTCAGCCATGGAGGTTGCTAGAGGTTGAAGACAACCTGCTGGGACGAAGCCCACTCGCGGCTGCCGGAGAGTGAGAGAGAGTGAGGTAGTTTCGTGACTCCGTTTTCGACGATTCTTTTTTTCAGCATTATTAGAATTTAATTTCTGATTTTTCTATGATTTTTAATTAATTTTTTGACTCCGTTTAATAATTATTATTATTTTAATGATAATTATGCAGTTAAAAAATTATTAAAAATAATTTTTTGATGATTTTTCAAAATCCGTAAATCATAGAATTTTTTTTTTTTTTTGAGTTTCTTCTCGTCCCATATGACATAGTCACTCTCTTGTTTAATTTATCTTGACTATGTAATCTCCACCAATATTCTTTATTTCACATTTTTCCATTAATTGTTGTTCTAAAGTTATAAAACTTGATTATTTGATATAAAAATAATGTGTTATGGTGGACACTTTATTTTTTTTTATTATCAATATAATAAAAGCAATTATATATCTCTTTTGGAAATTTGGTTGAAAATTATTAATTTTCAATGATTGCTTTATCACCAAGTTTCACATGTTGAAGAAAATATTATATTTTGGTTGACTATATGTGTAATTACTTGCCCAAAGGTAGTATTTACATATATTAGTTCACATTCCATGAAGTGAGTTAATATTAAATGTATATATTTTAATTATTTGCCCAAAGGTAATAATTTAAATATATAAATTTATTATTATTTTTTGCTTGAATTAATACATATTTTTAAGAAATTTATTTGCCCAAAGGTAATAAAATTCTTAAATGATATGTATTTTTTTCTTTGTTGTTAACTTCATGAAGGTAAATCATGTGTGTGTTATATTCTCACCCCAAAGGGGAGTTTATAATGACCAGTTGATTCTACAATATTTTCTAATACATTGCTCATATTGCTTATTCAAGTTTTAATTTTTGAATTTTTCAGTCTCCTTTTCTGTGAACAACAATAATGCTTCCATCCATATTTTGAATGCTTCCAACTACAAGACATGGAAACGAGATGTGGAATTTACTTTAGGCATAATGGATTTGGACTTGTGCCTACGAGAAGAAAAACCTGCTGATCTTACAGACTCCAGTACAGCTGCCGAGAGAACTCATCATGCACAATGGAAAAAGTCAAGTCGACTTAGTCTTCTTACTATGAAAAGATCCATTCCTGAACATCTATTGAGTGGTTTGCCAGACACTACAAATGCCAAAGAGTTTTTCAATGCTGTAGAAAAATTATATGACACTGGTGAAAACGCTGAAGCTGGACATCTTATGGATGAAATGACAACCATTAAGTATGATGAATTAAAAGGAGTGCGTGATTTTATTCTGAAATTGGTGAATGTTCAGTCCAAGTTGAAAGATCATAATATTCCTCTTCCTGACTCTTTCATTATTCATCGAGCTCTTCATGCTCTTCCTGCCTCTTTCAGCCTAATCAAGACAGCCTACAACACTTATAATAAAGCATGGAGTGTTAGTGACCTTATTTCTCAGTGTGTAGCTGAAACAAGCAAGATAACTAATTGAAAAGAATGAGTCTTCTCACTTTGTTTCTCACCTCAAGCCTAACAAAGGATAAAGAAAATATGAAAAGAAACAACCACAACCAGAGGCTAAGGGATCTCAAGCAAATAAGTGAGAGGGAGTCAAAGCTTAAAGTGGCACTTATGTTGGAGTTGATCCTATCTATGTTGGCACACTTATTCTTGAATTACAGTTTAGTGTTCAGATTATTTTGAACAGTAATTTCTTGATTCTTACTTTTAAAGTAATTCAGTTTCGCTTCCGCGTTTAGTTAAACAATGATTTTCTTTTCGTTTTACCAATTATAGTGTTAACATTATGTTTGACTCCGAATAATTGGAAACTGTTTTTACTCTGATATTCTTGTCAAATTATCATTGACTTCCTTAGCTTCCTTTTTCAATGCTGTGAATATTGTGGGTAAGAAATCTTATATTAAGATGACATCCTTATTATTATGGCACGATATATCGGGTCATATTTCTAAACAAAAAATGATCGATTCCTTCTAGCTAAAATTCTTCCTCTTGTTGATGTTTCTGGTTGGAATACTTGTGCTGATTGTAATTGTGAAAAATTGACTAAAATAAGAAAGCAGATTGCTATCTATAGTCACTCTTTATAAGAGATTATCCACACTGACATTAGTGGACCTTATTCCACCACGTTGTGCAGAAACAAGTATTTATCACTTTTATCAATGATTTTTCTCGTTATGGATTCACCTATTTAATTAAAGAAAAATCTGACGCCCTTGATAAATTCAAAATTTTTCGAAATGAGGTTGAGAAACAATTAGGAAGAGTCATCAAAGTTGTTCATTCTGATCGTGGAGGAGAATATTATGGTCGTTATACAGAATCTGGACAACACATGGGGCTTTTTGCAGAGTACTTACAAGAAAATGGTATAGTTGCTCAATACACTATGCCACGGTTCACTCCGAGCATAATGGCGTTGCTGAAAGGAGAAATCGCACTCTCATGGATATGGTGAGAAGCATGATGAGTAGAACAAATCTTCCAGAGTTTTTATGGGGTGAAGCACTTATGACTGCAACTTATATTTTAAATCTGTTCATAAGACCCCTTTTGAGTTGTGGACTGGGCGGAAGCCTAGTCTGAATCATCTTCGTGTATGGGGTTGTCCAGCTGAAGTACAGATTTATGATCCTAATTTGAAAAAGTTAGATCCGAGAAGAAATCGCTGTTATTTCATTAGTTATCCAATGCGCTCAAAACGCTATCGCTTTTGCTATCCTACTCGTGGTACGCGAATTGTTGAATCTCAGACTGCTAAATTTTTAGAATTTGATGTTGCTGAAAATATTCCTTCAACGTCTCTTGAAACGGGGGAGTCATCTAAAGGAATTTTTATTCCTATGTCTTTTTCAAGAGATGATAATAATGGTAGTCTTATTCTTACTCTAGTTGATAACACTCCCATTACTGATGAATATATTGCTCCTAATATCTAAGATGACGAGGGTCCTATTATTGATGAGGAACCTATTATTGAAGAAGTTTTTGTTGTTGATGAGGGTCATGTTATCAGAGAAATCTAATTGTGGAATATGTCATTCAAAATGATGGTCAATAAATAGAGGTTATTCCAGAAGTACCTCCTATATGGAGATCTCAGAGACAAAAGAAGTCAACAAAGTGTCATGATAATTTTGTTTATCTTGGAGAAGGAGAATATGATATTGATCATTTTGTGGATCCTGTCACTTACAGTGAAGCACCTAATTGTCCACATTCTTCAAAATAGATAGAAGCTATGGATGATGAGATTAAGTTCATGGACAAAAATAATGTATGTGTGGAAGTTAGTTCCAATACTTGATGGTTTCAAACCAATAGGTTGCAAATGGATTTTTTAAGAACTAAAAGGGATAAAAAGGGACAGATTGAAAGGTTTAAAGCGTGTTTAGTGGCTAAAGGCTTTACTCAAAGAGAAGGTATTGATTACACTCAAAATTTTCTCACCTGTTTCCACTAAAGATTTATTCATAATTATTATGGATTTAGTTGTGCAATCTGATTCAAAGTTGCATCAAATGATTGTTAAAACTGTTGTTCTGAATGGAGAATTGAGTGAGCAAGTCTATATGTCTCAACCTGAAGGCTTCGAGGAAAATGGAAATGACAACTTGGTTTGCAAGTTAAAACGATCCATTTATGGTCTCAAACAGGCATCTCGCCAGTGGTACTTGAAGTTTGACAAGGTTGTGACATCGTTTGGTTTCGTAGAGAACAAGTTTGATTAGTGTATTTATATGAAGATCAGTGGGAGTCGTTATATTTTTCTTGTTCTTTATGTAGACGACATTTTACTTGCCAGCAGTGATTTGTCATTACTAAATGAGACCAAAAATTTTCTGTCTTCCAATTTTGATATGAAAGATCTTGGAGAGGCATCCTATGTTTTGGGGATTGAGATCCATCGTGACAGGAATCGAAAAGCTCTTGGCTTATCTCAAGAAGCTTACATTAATCGTGTGCTCAAAAGGTTCAACATGGATTTGTGTAAAGCTGGTTCTGTTCCTATTCTGAAAGGGGACAAGTTCACTAAGCAACAATGTCCTAAGAACGACTTAAAAAAGAGAAGCAATGAAGAATATCCCATATGCAAGTGCAGTAGGGAGTTTGATGTATGCTTAGGTTTGCACTAGACCTGATATTGCTTTCATGGTCGATGTTCTTAGGAGATATTTATATGATCCTGGCCATGATCATTTGGTTGCAGCCAATAAAGTTTTGAGATATTTGCATAGAACGAAGAGTTTTATGCTTGTGTATAAGCATGTCAACAATCTTTAAGTTGTTGGTTATTCAGATTCAAATTTTGGTGGTTATGTAGATGATTTAAAGTCAACTTCTGGCTATATTTTCACTTTTGTTGGTGCTGCTATTTCTTGAAAAAGTGTTAAACAGACTTTGATCACATCATCTACTATGTATGCTGAGTTTGTTGCATGTTATGGGGCATCTTTGCAAGCTTTGTGGCTGAAGAATTTTATTTCGGAGATACGAGTGGTTGATTCTATTTCCACACCTATGCTAATCTATTGTGATAATGATGCTGCTGTTTTCTTTTCAAAGAATAACAAGATTAGTAGTGCTTCTAAACATATGGAAATAAAGTATCTCACTGTCAGAGACTTGGTCAAGAAAGGAGACATTGTCATTGAAAATTGCAAGACCGAGTCGATGTTAGCTGATCCTCTAACCAAAGGGTTAAGTGTCGTGCTGTTTAATAAACATGTTGTTAATATGGGCATTTTAGAATCTTTTGCTCCTTTGGGTTAGTGGGAGTTTCTTGTTTTATCTTTTGAGATTACATTTATATGTAGTTTACTTGTTGATGTTATGAACTACTTTGTGGGCCAATAATTTTTATTATTGGATGTTTATGCTTTCAGTTAGGCTTTGTTATATTCTCGAGAATAATTGAATTGAAAGCATGTAGTTCATATCTTGTTGTGATCATTGTATTTTAAGTATATTTACTAAAAGACAATGATATTTTGTTGGCTTAATTTTTTAAGCAAGTTTAGTGACACTTACTTATTTATTAAGTAGTGTATGTTTAATTTCACTGGCTTATTTATTAAGCATCACGGTATCAGTGAAATTGAGGACTGATAAGGATATTATGTTATTTTAAATTGATCACATGTTGAACATAATTCCTTACCACACTACTAGACTTATTGACCATGTCGATTTAATACTTTGGTATTTGTGATTATGAATGTCTTTTGTTGAGCTAAAAAAAAAACAATATGACTGTCATAGTTCATTATCAAAGGTTAAATTAGACCGGTATGTTGAGATGCTATCAGAGACTATCAGTTTTTAAAGTGGCCACAAATGTTTTCCTGTTGTTCAACCCATGAGTCGTTTTCAAATAAAATTATTTTGATATATAATATATATGTATTAAAATCAATGTAGCCCAAGTGGGAGAATGTTAGACTTTTTATTTGGGCTTAATTAAATTTTATTGGTTTTATTAAAACTTGGGTTGATTGGATAGTTCTTTGCTGTATTAGCCCATGTTGTTGGTGATCAATTGTTAATGGGCTTAGCATCTGTGAGTAAAGTCTAGGTGAAGCAGAAGTGTGGGCTTTTCTAGTTGACTGAAGCCTTTGATGAGCAGGCCCAGTCCAACTAGGGTTTTGTAGCTAAGTCCCCTCCCTAAGTCTATAAATACATATTGTCTCATCACAATTGTATACCTTTTGATAATCAGAGAAAATAAACTGCTTCTGATTTAGAGATCTAGGGAGGAAGACTTAGTTGATAGTATTGCACTATCGAATTGGAGTAACTGCTGTGGATCAAACAGAGATAATTGCTATGGATCAATCAGGTACACATACCTAATTATTATATCTTATTATTGTGTTCTATGTTATATACAAATAGATCTTGGGTTAATTGTTAATTTATCTAACAAATTAGACATTAACATTGGTAACTTAACAATCTTTCATCTTGATCAATATTCACTTGTTTCTTTAAGTTTCTTGAATTTCTTTCTTCCTTTTTCAATCATAAATACTTTTGATTTGCCAAATAGAATTATAAGTATAGTTTAGTAGTAATTAATCCAATTCCTTGTGGTTCGACCTCACTTGCGTGAGTATACTACTTGATTGCGTGCACTTGCGTAGTAATTAATAATTTTCGCAACAAGTATCGACACCAGAAGGTCTATCACTGGTTATGCATTCACAACTTTTGGTGGATGCATCAGTTGGAAATCGAACTTACAGAAAGTGGTGGCTCTATCTACCACAGAGGCTGAATATATGGCTGCTACTGAAGCCATTAAAGAGGCAATTTGGTTAAGAGGTTTCACAAGTGAACTTGGTTTCAAAGGAGAAGACATCACTGTCCATTGTGACAATCAAAGTGCTATTCATTTAATGAAAAACCCAATGTACCATGAAAGGTCCAAGCACATAGACATCAAGCTCCATTTTATTAGAGAAGTCATTGCAAGGAAGGAGATACAGATCAAGAAGACTGGAACCAAAGAAAATCCTGCTGACATGTTAACCAAATATGTTCCTCAAGCCAAGTTCAGACTTTGTCTGAACTTGCTAAGCATTCTCACTGCCTGAGATTGCTCAAGTCCAGAACAGCTGCAATTCATCTCTATACTGCTGCAATTTTTTTGATATATGTCCAAGGTGGATAATTGTTGAAGTAGTTGGCCAAATATCAAATTCCTAAAGTGCCCTTACCAAACTTAACCATATTAACCAACTGTCTGTTATGACAGTTGGTGATCGAGCACTTTGAACTCAGCTGCAACATCAGTATTTAAAGGGCCTTACATTCATTGATACATAGACTTCTGAACAGATAGAGAGATAGACAGGGAGAGAGAGAGAGAGTTTAAAGAAAGAGAGAGAGAAAGTGAGTAGCCTTGAGTGTTGTAATTGGGGTGACACTGTGTTTGTGTTCATCACCATCATAGTAAACAATTGCAGAAGTTAAGCTTCCTGGTTGTGCAGTTGGTATAAGTTGTAATCTCTTAAACTCGATCAATAAAGTCTCTCAAAGTCATAATTGTGGCTGTTTCTGGCCGAGGATGTAGGCAAGGTAATTTACCATTATCTTGTTCGAACCTCGTTAATTCTTGTGTGTTTTGATACTTGTTATTACTAGTGATTCCTGGTTTTACTTTGCTGCACTACATGAATTGAATTTAATTGGTTTTCATTCATCTCTCCAAATTCCCAATATTCTTAACTCATGCTTCTTCTCACACTCAACCATTTTTGTCCCTCTTTTTCTATCTCAATTTCAATGTATGGTATGGTATGGTATATATATAGTAGTTGGTTAGTGTTTGATATTAACAGATTTTGGCGCCAAAATCTGGTTATGATGTTATTACCGAACTCATACTACAAAAGTGTTGTCTTAGTTATTTATACAAGAGTGTATATTTATTTAACTATATAATTAAGTATTCTTGAAATTGAGAAAGAAAAAGAGGGAGAAAAATGAAAGTGTTGCTTAATATATCTTAATATTTTAAAAAAATATTTTTTATTCCGAACTTTGATATGTAATAAAATATACTCGTGAATTTTACGGGTCGTTAAAAATTTTCTCTAACTATTAAGATTGTTAGATTTAAGAATTTTTGTCTAGTTTCATTCAATTTTGCTAACACAGTAATTGTCCATATACTAAATCGTGTCCCTCGAATTTTGATATTTATAAAATCATGTCCTTGAATTTTATTGTGCTCATTAAATTTTCTCTAACTATTGAGAGGTCGTTAAAAATTTTCTCTAACTATTGAGATTGTTAAATTTAAGAATTTTTGTCTAGTTTCATTCAATTTTGCTAACACGGTAATTGTCCATATACTAAATCATGTCCCTCGAATTTTGATATTTATAAAATCATGTCCTTGAATTTTATTGTGCCCCTTAAATTTTCATCCACGTCACACTTTCTTTTGTAAAATTAGATAAAAGTCTTTAAATCTAACAATCTTAATAGTTCGAAAAGAATTTTTAACGACCTGAAAAATTCAAGAGACATGATTTGATACATGTTAAAATTTAAAGAGTAAAAATATAAATTATCCTATTAAAGAGGTATAGGGGTGATATTTTTATTAACAAGTATACCCTTATTAAGAAACTACTATTTTTTTGTGTTTTTTTTTTTCAAATTTTTATGCTTTATTGTAGTTGTCAATAGAGTTATATGAAATTATGAATCTTACTATAATTAGTTGTGCATTTCTGTCTCATCATGAATTGGAATTTGCTTCCTTTACATCATTTATTGTTTATTTGGACTTGAGTTTGGATGAGCTTTGCACAAGTGACAGGATAAAGAGTCCTCTTCGAAACATAACAAATCTCCAATTACAGTATCTTGCAAATTCATTCAATAGCTAAATCAAAACTTATTACAAAAGAGTATTTATATTGTTGCAAAACTGAAGAAAATAAAAAGAATTACATCCTAACAAATTTTTGGTGACTCAACAACTTGTTTCTCAACGTTTCTCGAGCATCACGAAATCCTCCAACCACTTTGATTTGGCTCGAGCCCTCTTCTTGTGCGTTGGGATTTCCTATTCAACTTCAACCTTGTTCTTTTCCATTTTATCTTCGTTAATCTCAACTGGAGTCAATGTTTCCTCATCACCATTTTAGACTGAGTTGTTTAGCCACTCTCTTACCTTTTGGCCCACTTTTACGGGGTCCAAAGGTATTGGGCTTTGCTAACAATAGGCCTAACCTGCTTCAGTCTAGGACCGGGCATAGCAATGTGAGTATTGTGTGTGTTGTTAGATTTGGCTCAAAAGTTAAATTTTTACATCACATACCCAAATTTCCAAACTTTTTTCTTTTTTATTGTGAGGTGGAATTTTTTTCAAAAATACTGTATAAGTTTTATACTGTGTTAAATTTTCATTGTTGTTCTAAGGTTGTTTTTTAGTTGTCCTATTATTATTTTTGATTATTCTATTTAGTTGTTTTACGATTGTTTTATAAAAAGAAAATATTTTTGTAAAAAAAATTTGTAACAGTAAAATTATAAATTTTTACTCAAAATTCAATATTTTTGTAAAAATTCCAATTATTTTTAAGTTACAAATATATATTTCAATAATCAATCAAGAGATTTGAAATTTATGATTTACCATATTTGTCAATAAAGCTATTTATGCAATGACTTATTATAATCTTACATTAGCTACCTCTCATTAATTATATATGATTGAAAGAGAGAGAAAATTATTAAAGGCTGAAGGAGATATGAGAGAGAGCACTTATTTCTCCACTCATCATAATCCACTATCAACCACCATTGAAGCACTTATTTCTCCACTCATCATAATCAATGCCAACTTAATCCGATTAAACCCCCAAAATAATCAGACTTTCGTTCCTTTGTTACCCCAAGAAGAAGAACAACAAGAGCGTAATCGACAACCACAACGACAACAAGGGCCACAACCAATTTTGTGTGTGAAAAGATTGAGTCTTGAAGATGTGTTAATTGTTGTTGGTCATGAAATTGTTATGCCTAAAGAGATATTTCAAGTGATTATGGAATCAGGAGGAGGAATGGAACGTGCTAATTTGCATCATCGTAATTTTGTGGTTGCTTTGAGAGACCAAAACATTCAGTATTTGGTAATAGAGGCAACTTTGGGTTTGAGTGATGATGCAATGGAAGTTTTGATTGCATATAATCATTGGTTGGAGTTTGTGTTTCGTCGTAGGCTTAACGTTGGAGATGTTGTTGTTTTCTGTTTCGATCTTTCCCGACGAACTATCATCACATCGGCCTTTCGTTACCATCATGAACTTGGTGTTTGCATTCCAATTAATCACATGTAATTGTTAAATCAATCTTGGAATCTTGCTTTTTCTTATTTTTTGTTACTTGTTGATGATGTTAGTAAGTACTAGTCATAAAGAAATTGTCAATTAGTACTACGTAGTTAGTATTCATTCTCAATTAGAATTAGAAAAAAAAATGGTACTTAATTGATTATAATTTGTCACTAAGATTGTGATAAAATAGTGCTCTTTTAATATTAAGAAACTATCACTTGGAGTTCTTCCTTTGTTCCAAATAATTGTTCTTAATTTTTTAACCTAATATTTATTGTGTATATTGTTTTGTAGCATAGTTTGCTTTGCATGAGAAAGGAACACTTGGATGTTTGATTGGATATAATATTGGATTTTAGTATTGAAATTTTTTCCCGTTGAACTTTGACATATACCAAATCATCAATCATGTTCTCTGAATTTTTTAGGTCGTTAAAAATTCTCATCGAACTATTGAGACTGTTAGATTTAAAGACTTTGTCCAATTATGCTAAACAAAGTCTGAGGTGGATGAAAATTTTAGAAGCGCAATTTGGTACATGTTAAAATTCAAGAGACATAATTTAGTAGATATCAAAGTTTAGGGGCACAATTTAGTTAATGGACGCTCGCTACATTAATAAAATTAAATGAAATTAGACAAATATTCTTAAATTCAACAATTTCAATAGTTCAAGGAGAATTTTTAACGACCTAAAAAGTTCAAGTGACATAATTTAGTACATGTATAGTTCAGGGTGTAATAATTCTAATAAGCCTATAATTAATTGTGCTTCAAGTTTGGCCATACAATGGTAGTTCAATTCCTCCAACACCAACCAACCCCAAACCTATTGTTTAAGCTCATCTCATGATAGAATATTCTATCAATTATTTTACAAAATAAATTCAAAATTTCTCAACTGATCTTTATTCTTAAAAAGAACAGTGATGTGTTAATATCGAGTTTTCGAGAGGCTCATCTGTTAATTTCATTTTTAGCATATTTAATTGACAAAAATATTTTATTATTTTCTTTTAATTTCAGCTGGTATGTATTAATATGGTTTCCTTATTTTGTGTATTCAAACTTGGAAGGAAAGTTGTCTAGCTTTCCTATTTTTGGAAAAAAAGGTAAAAATGGTAAGTTTGGTTACCCATTTCGTTTTTATCTAACCAGCTGTATAATCTGATCTTGTGTTGAGTTTCCCATTTTCTCAGATCAGATTTCTTGAAGAGAAAACCGGAGTTGAACTTTCTTTTTCTATAAAAGGAAAGTTGTAGTTACTGCCCACGATTCTGTAGGTACAGAAACAGAAATTTTTGGACTGATTGAAGAATTATTTTAATGAAGTTTCTAGTGGGCTGAGGTCTTGTTCAGACCGAATGTAAGCTATCAATAAGATGTATATTCATTATAAATAGGGCTATTTTCAAAAATATGGGAAAAATTATTAAGGTTATGATAAATATGGCATAAAAAGTAAATGCCACTAAATATGGTATTATCTAACCAATCAAACTAAAAATATGATTTTTTTTCCTAAAAAAAACCATATAAAACATTAAAAAAAAATCTGAATTTAAAATTCATAAAAAATAAAAACTTAATTAAATTACCATAAAAAATATTAAAATTTCCTTCATATTTATTTTTTAAAAAAAATAAAACAAATAAAACTATAATGATTGCCGAAGTTGTCACTCGTGCCGGAAAAGTCACCGGAGTTTACTGTCGGCACCGGAAAAGTCGTCGAAGTAGCCGCCGGTGCCGGAAAATTCGCCGGCGCCAAAAAAGTCGTTAGAATTAGCATTGTCACTGGAAAAATCACCAAGAAACTGATTTCTTGATGAAGAAACCGTTTCTTTTCGGTAATTTTACCGATGACAATGTCAAGTCCGACGACTATTCTGGAGTTTGATGTCGGTGCCGAAAAAGTTGCTGGAGTAGTTCGTGGTGTTGGAAAAATCGCCGGAGTTATTGCCAGCGTAAAAAAAGTCGTCAGAATTGGCATTGTCGCCAGTAAAATCATTAGAAAAATCACCAAGAAAGTGGTTTTTTCATCAAGAAACTGGTTTCTTCACTAAGAAAGTGGTTTCTTTATCAAGGAACTAATTTTGTTACACAACAATAATAAAGATTATGAAAACAAAACAAAAATGATATACACTGAAAATAATTAAAACCAGTTTCATCAATCAACCAAATAGAGAAAAAAATACAAAAAAAATTACTAAGAAACTGGTATCTTCATCAAGAAATTGGTTTCTTGATGAAGAAAAAAAACCAGTTTTTTGGTGATTTTTTCGATAATTTTTTCGGCGACAATGCCAATTCTGATAAATTTCCTAGAGTTTACTGTCGGTACTAAAAAATTCACCGGAGTAGCTGCCGGTATATTAGTCGTCAGAGTTGCTACCAACGCCAGAAAATTCGTTAGAATTGCCATTGTCGTCAGAAAAATTACCGAAAAAATTACCAAAAAACTGGTTTCTTCATCAAGAAACTAGAAACCAGTTTCTTGGTAATTTTTCCGGCGACTATGCCAATTCTGATGACTATTCTGAAGTTTACTGTCGGTGCCGGAAAAGTCGCCGGAGTAGTTGCTAGCGTCAGAAAAGTCGTCAGAATTGGCATTGTCAACGGAAAAATCACCAAGAAACCGGTTTCTTGGTAATTTTTCAGTGATTTTTTCGGCCACAATGCCAATTCCGACGCATTTTCCGGCGCCGGCAGCAACTCCGACGACTTTTCAGGCCCCGACCGCTACTCCGGCGACTTTTTCAGCACCGGCAGCATACTCCGGTGACTTTTCCGACATCAATGACAAATAAAACTTCCTAAACAAATAAAAACATTAAATATGGGATTTAGAAACCTAATTACATATATATGGCATATCAAATACCACAAAAAAACCTAAAAATAAAAAAAATACCATATAAATTGGCCAAACTTAAATGTGTCATATTTATCATAAGAACTTTTAAAATCCCATACTAAGTGTAATTTCCTCTTATAAATACATCTTATAGCAGCTAGGTTTTATTATCTCTTTCAAACACTTAGAATTGGTTTCATATCTTAAGCAAAGAGTGTCTTTGTTATGTAGAGAAGAGTTGTTCGACTCTTACTCTGTTTATTTGTTGTTTGTATTGTCTTGAGTCTGTATCCAAGTCTACAACGAAGAAGAACATCAGTGCACCTTCGGGAGAAGGGTATTTACAAGCTTTCGGGAGATTTCTTTTGAAGTCTTGCATCGGGAGGATACAAGCACACCTTCGGGAGAAGGGTTTTACAAGCTTTCGGGAGATTGCTTTTGAAGTCTTGCATCGGGATGATACAAGCACACAACCTTCGGGAGATGGTTGTATAGGCTTTCGGGAGATAGTCTTTAAGCCTTGAATCGGGAGGATTCAAGCACTCTTCAAGGTGATCGAAGGGAGTTCGAGCTCTTGGAGTTTTATCAAGATTCGATTAGCAGGTGGAATACATCAAGCTTGCGGCATACAATAAAAATGAGTCTATTTATGCATAAGTCAATTACTTTGTATTTTTGATACCGATCTAATGAATCTTATCTTTGGGCGTGGCCCCGTGGACTAGTAACAATCTGAAAAGATTGTTGAAACCACGTAAAAAAATCTTGTGTGTTTTTTACTTTTATGCACTGTTTGTTTTTCTGGGTTTCTATGAAGTTACAGAGTTGTATTCTGTAACTATGGAAAAACTGTTCTCAGTACCGGTTTCATTATTCCGCATTTAATTAATCACTTAATTAAATAATTAAACTGGAAATATTAAAATACGGAATTTCATCATCTCTCCAAATTCTCAATATTTCAAATTTCATGTGGATTTTTGTTTTGTGAATAATCAACTACTCTTAACTCATTCTTCTTCTCACACTCAACTATTTTTCTCTCTCTTTCATGAGCAGTTTATATTTATAATGAAATAATTGCCGGCGCGTATTTAAAATTATGGGTGGGCAACATCCAATCCAATCCATTTGAACCAAACCGATCCAATCTAATTCAATTATAAAAAATTGGATATCCAATTATAATTGGATTGGATTTGATTGGATGTTAAAAGTTGCATTCTAATTGGATTGGATCAATTATTGAATGTCAATCTCAAAATCTAATTAAAAATCGATCTAATTCAATTACATTTATATATGTTAAAGAATTATTAATAATTATTTATATAATAAAAAATACAATATATTAATTATATTTTTATTTGATTTTTTTTTTGTTGAATTTGTAACCGTTAGTTGTTTTATGTATTAATTTTCAAGAAATTTTATTCTATTTTATTACATAGAAATATTGTTGTTTTAACTATTTGAAATTTTTAGTTGCATTACATTGTAATGATAGTGTTTTTATAGAATATTAAACTTAAATAAAGGATGATATTTAATTTTTAAGCATTTTTTTTCTTCATATTTTTATATTAATATTAAAAATTATGTGTGTAATTGAATATCCAATTAAAAACCGATCTAATCCAATTAATAATTAGATTTGATTGGATTAGATTTTGAGGTCTAATTGAATTGGATCGGAAGATGATTTTCTAAATTCAATTACTAATTGAATTGAATCGAAGAAGAAAATGTTAAATTAAATCAGATGCCCACCCGTATTTAAAACACCACTCACTATCTCAATCTCAATTAACTGTATAGTTTATATTGTTGGACACCACAACACGTCAAAAACGTAATTACTTTATTATTGTAAAAGCAATTACACCAAGACTTGAACACTTTAACTTGACCACAATACGCACTAAGCACTCACTCTTTTATTTTATCACTAGACACCTTTACTACACACTTGTGTATAACTCACACTTTTGGGATACTTTGTCTTTAGACACTTATTAAGAACTCACACACTTTAGACTCTTTTTCTCACACTTGAACTCTCTTGCTCAAACTTGCATCTTAAGCACACACCTCACTTATATTTATAGGCTACAAAGGATGTATCTAAAGATTTCTAGATTTTTCTAATTTACTAGCTAATTAATTACTTCTTACTATTTTCTAAACAACTCTAGAATTATCTAATCTTAGTTCTAGTGATTCTAAGTTTTCTCTAAAACTTTCTAGAGTGTTCTTGATTTTTCTTACAAATTTCTTAGAACATTGTAAAACATTCTAACATATTCTAGATTTGATAATGATTTTTAACATATATCTCTTTTGAACAAATAACTAACATAACGGTTTTGTAGTACGGACTGGTATTACTTCGGTAATAACATCATTACCAAATTTTGGCGCCAAAATCTGTTAATATCAGAATCCAAACACAACCCAACTACTATATATATAAACATATACCATACATTAAAATTAAACACAACACCACTCTCTACATAACCAAGCTGGTGATGTCTTTGACAAGAGTTCCAAACAGTGAATTGTGTTGATCCATTCTTCAAATTGAGATGAAAACAGAACAAGAAAAACAGAGAGAACAGAGAGAGAAACGTATATAGAGAGAGAGAGATTTGATTGTTTTGGGGCTAAGTTTTGTTCATGACATTACCGAACTGATTTAACGGCAGTTAAGTTAGTTAATTAAC